>NC_057813.1:327947450-328000314 GCF_018294505.1 Triticum aestivum
ACGAGCTTCCAAATTGGCCCAATTTTTTTACCACAACATGTTAGTGCCATGACATGGCACCATGCCAAGTTTCATTACATGAATTTAAAATCTAAGTTTCTCGATGTTCTCGGTAGAGTCATGATGCCCAGATGTTTGAATTTCATTCTCATTTCTTCCAGGGGACCAAGAAATTCAACCAAGGACACACATGTGATTTTTCAACCCACTTGGGTGCACCGGAGCATGTGCATGCAATTCATATTTAGATTATGCACATTAAAAGTCCAGAAACTCAATTAATGTATAAAAAGGCCAAATGAACCCGAAATAATTCCAAAATTTAATAGGGCACTCATATAGTTCTATGTTGCCTCTGTAAATAAAATCAGGGGGGAGGCAGCGTATATCATTTCCCACACAAAGGTGACACGTTCCCTCTCGGAACCACGAGGCTTGTTGAGAGAATCTCCGGTTTTGCAAGAGGCTTGTACCAAAACTTGTCCCAATTCAGCCAAAAATTATACGTATGAAAACAGGGTTTAGATTATCTCGAACATCTCGCTACCTAGACCAATAATGTACTATGATTTGAATTCAACATAAAATGGATACAGATATTTGAATTGGAGAGCATATGGTACATGTAGTTCATAGTGAAATATGATTACTGCTATATGCATGTCTTTTTATTATCAAGATAATATTTAAATTATTGTATAACTTGACAACAATCGTATTAAAATAAGGAAAATTGATTCAAATTTAGTCCATATGGTAGACGACAATATATATGTTCACATGGTGGAGTAAAATGTTCATATATGATGGAAGATCAAAATGTATGCCTACATCAATTATAAACCGCAAGGTCACCTAATGATATATTCGAATTCAACATAACGTTGATTCAAAAATTGAAATTCGAGATCATGGCATCTGTAATCATATAAAAAGGGACATTACTCTTTCTTTGGTGGGAATTGATTTTTTTTGTTGTTGTTGAGGGAAGTGCGAATCGATTTGGTACTGTGCAGGGTAATCATGTTCTCCCGATTTTTTTTACATTTTTCTTGTAGTTTTTTCAATGGCATCTATAGCAATATAGTAAAAGGGGACATGACTCTCTTTTGTCTTATATGATTTTTTTACACGTTAAGTTTGTTCTGCCGAACAAGGAATCCGCACCTTGTTATCCCGAAATTTTCAAGCTCGAGTATCTTTTGTCTCACCTGCTTTGAAACTCCCGCTTCTTCAACCCGCGCCACGCCTTATTTGGATGCGCGCGAGAACTCCCTCCTCATCCGAATTCGCTCCCGCAGCCCAGACACGCGAAATCACCCTTCTACCCCTTAGCCAGAAATGAAGCTCCACGTCGTGGTGTCAAAACCGGTGGGGGTACGCTGGTAACTTACCCTACATTTCGGACAAGCGTGTCCCTAAGCTTGGCTCCCCCTCCCCCCCATTCGTACACCGAGGCTGCCAAAACCCGTGAAACCCCACACTCCTCCGTCGGCCTCCCGACCGCCGCCTAGCCGGAGACTCTTCCCTGACTACGTCGTCCACCGCAACAGCTCGCTGTCCCTCATCCACCGCACCGGATGAGGATCCGTTGTCGATCTCGTCGTCTCGCCGGATCAACCGCCCCGTCCTCCACCTCCAAGGAGCTGCCCCGATGTTCGCCTCGTCTATCGCGCCACCTCAATTCCCATAGCACCGTCTTGACCTGCCCCACCAGAACCGCATCACCCTCACCAATTCCTCCGATGAAGCCGAGGCCAACTCGGCGCCACCAAGGAGGTTCTGCACTCACCGCTGCATTTTATCTTTTATTCGATCTCACGATGCTGCCGGTGCTTGATACCGAGCAGACATGGTGTCTCCATCGACGGTGCCGTCGCCGGCCACATCATCCACGGCGTCTCTCCCCCATGTCGTTGCTTCCTCGGCGACGACTTCCACAATGGCACTAGCTGCAGCTGCTCCGGCTCTCGCTCGCGCTGCGGCTCTGTTCTTGCTGTCGGTCGCACTGCTGCACTGCTCCTGCTTTCATTCGTGCTGCTGCTCTGCTCTTGCTCTCGCTTGCGCTGCTGCTGCTGCACGATCTCCGGCAGCTACAGGAGTTGCTGCTTTAGCACTCGCTCGCGGTGCTACTGCACGACTTGCTCTCTGCTAGTGCGTTCCCTGCTCGAGCGTCTGCTGATTTAGATCACTGCTTCTCTGCTACTAGTGCTCGAACGCCCTAAACATCTATTGCAATGCTCTGTTACTAGTTCAATCAGTTTCGACAGTAAAATTCAGTTTCGACTGTGAAGTTCATTTTCTTCAGTTAAGTTCAGAGTGAACAGTACTTACAGCATCTGTCGGAGCGGCCGTGGCGCGGCTGATGCGTTTTACATCTAGCACTTTTTGGTGATGTATATTACATCATCTATTGCAGATGATATTAGGGTCCCACTTCAGATTAAAGTTGTCTGTCTTGTCAAGCTTCAGCCTCATCTCTGTACACCTTAGCGGAGCTGCTCCAACAATGGAACCGTCCATCACAGCGGAGCAGTACCCTCGGCGCCGTTTCCAGAGGCCTCAGATCTTCTTCCCCGCCTCCGACAGTCACATCAGCATCGTCACCATCCTCCACGTCCAACCCAATGATGCTGAGGTCCATAAGGCTATGCCAAAGAGGTTGTACACTCGTCGCATCACTTTGTTTCTCCATTCCTCTATTCTTCCAATTCATGTGAGCCAAACACCCAGGTTGACTGAAATCCTATGTTTCCAAATGCTCTGTTTTGCACGTGCATTCCTATCCTATTCTTGTGTTTTTCCTGTCCCTGCGTTTATAGAATCCTCCAATTCTAAGGAGCCCTTAGAGATTTACTTCATTTTCAGATTGGCATCAAAGAAAACTCTGTGTGTTATGTCCTGCTCCTGTCGTGCAGTCATCCACCCCACCTGAGGTGCACCATCGACAAAAGCCTTCATTGCAGCAGAGATCCCCCCCTGCAGACTTTCTTTCGCCGCCTCAGATCATCTTCCCCATTGCCGGCAGCCACACCAACTGCATTACCATCATCGACTGAGCAGATGAACCTGAGGACTAGACAGTTCCGGAAGAGAGGTCGCAGTCTTTCGTGTTTGCTTACGTTATACATCAGTTATTATTACCTGCTACTTTATCGTTCAATCTTGAGTTTTGAATTGCCCATGGGTCTCATATCGAGCCAGCAATGAATAGTATCTGTCTACTATCTGGTTCATCTGGGGTCTTCTACGTGGTTCATGTTGGGTGGGCAACAAACAATAGATGATCCATTGTCTATATTTTTACACTGAAGCTATAATCTACCTGCTATCATTAGTTTTGGATCCATCCACTCGTTTGCTACCATTAGTCTTGATTTTTGCATGCACCCCTTAGGCCTTACAAAATCTAACTATTTTTTTATTATTATGCATGTCAGATATTGTACACAATCGTACTGAACATATAGAGAAAAAGAGAAGACGGTTGCGTGCGAATATAATGTCATGCAGACGCTGCTCCATGGTGGGCGAAGTGCCCCCCTCTCCTGCATTTCCAGATTGTATTCCAGAGGAAAATAATTATTCGGATGGAGATTCAGAAGGAGCCGACCATGCATGTTTACCACCTGAGGTGTTTGCTCTAACCTAGCATGCCGACGTTGGTCATATCATGCATATGGCGCCTTGCATTGCTTACATTATACATCTTATATGTCATCAGCTTAGTTTAGATTTGCTTTGCGTGAATGCCACCTGTTTGGTTTCTATATCATACTCCCACCATTCCTAAATATTTATCTTTTTAGAGATTTCAACAAGTGACTACATATGGAACAAAATGAGTGAATCTACACTCTAAAATATGTCTATATACATCCGTATGTGGTAGTCCATTTGAAATCTCTAAAAAGACAAATATTTAGGAACGGAGGGAGTATATGGGAATTATGCAATGCCATCTTCTTTAGCCAGGCATCATATATGTGAATCATGCAATGCCATCCTATTTAGCCAGTCATCGTATATGTGAATTGTATCGTGCCATATTTTTTTCCATAATGTGTTCCATTTGTCAGCAATGTTTATACATTCATCTACTCTTCCTGTGCATCAGCCATTTGAGTCGGCCATGGGAAAATCTGGAGTGAAAACAAGGTCTTGGGAGCAGTCAGTGCTACCTGTCGATGCAGATTTCTTACTGGTTACAGATAGCTCCTTAGAGGAGGATTCAGAGAGAGATGACCAGTCGTATCCCCCCCCGAGGTGCATGCTCTAACTTGGCTGGGTTATATTGCTCATATCATGCATATGGTGTCTTGCATTGCCATGCCATCTGCTTAGATTAGACATGCTTTGTGTGAATGCCTCCTGTTTTCTTTCTATATCAGATATGAGAATTATGCAATGCCATATTTTTCAGCCAGTTATCATATATGTGAATTATGCACCGCCATGGAGCCAGGCATCATATATGTGAATTATCTCATGCCATCTTTTTTTTCATTACGTATTCCATTTGTCGACAATCTGTGTATATTGAACTACTCTTCATGTGTATCAGCCATTTGAGCCGGTTATGGAAAAATCTGGAGTGAAAACAAGGTCTTCAGAGCAGGCAATGGTACCTGTTGAAGCATATATCTCGATGGTTACAGGGAGCTCCTCAGAGGAGGATTCAGAGATAGATGACCAGTCCTATATCCCACCTGAGGTGTATGCTCTAAGTTGCAATGTTTATATTTCTCATATGATGCATATGGTGTCTTGCATTGCTTAGTTTAGACATCATATGCACAATATTGAATTCTATCTGCTTAGTTTAGAGATCATACATGGGAGTGCCAGCTGCTTAGTATATGAATCAATTATGTCAATTATATCATGCCATCATGTATACTTAGACAACATGTATGTGAATTATTTCATCCCAACCTATTTTAGAAAGACATCATATAGTTTTGTCATGTCATCCTATTTAGGTACTCATCATATGTTGAATTATGCCATTATATCCTGTTAAGTTATCCATCATATATCTGAAACTGTGTCATGCTATCCTGTTTAGTTAGGCATCATATATGTGAAATTGTGTCATGCTGTCCTGTTTGGTTAGACAACATATATGTGAATTACCACATCTGTCTATCATACAATGTCTGTACGTTCAATTTCTTTTCTTGTTTATCAGCCATTTGAATTGGAGGGGGTGATGGCAGTATCTAAGGCAGCAAAAACCCGTTCTTCACAAAAGACAGTGCTACCCGTCGATGCAGATAGAACCATGGTTGTACTGGCCCACAAACTAGCCCCACCACACATAATCGAGACTCTTCCAGATTGCACACTTACACCGTTGGGCAGAGAATCAGCTACAACCCATCTAACCGCAACCCCAGCGGATAGTAACCCACTTATAGTTGACAAAGCACCATGTCCACCATAGAGTACCCCCACACGAGAAGTTTGTAAAGCTACTGCAGTGACCAAAGCACGAAGACCACCATAGCTAACCCAAACTCCATGTTTAAAGTAGAAGAGCAACTGTTCTCAGGTCAGATTCCGTAGCTATGGTCCATACTCCTTTGTTGTTGCATCACTGTATTTACTCATACCAACTACTTTTGAATTTGAAGGATCCAATTGAAACTCCAATGGCGCAACATGTATGTTTTAAACCTATTTCTTTAACTGGATTGCTGTTCTAACTTCTTTCTCTATGTTGATTTCAGTTTAAGTTGTATAAACAATTATGTTCTGATGTGATGCACATTACAAGTGCTGCCAATGTTGTGTAGTTTCTCACACTTATATTCTGTCTATGCGGTTGTGTCTTAAAAATATATGAGTTGAACTGTGTCTCTATCTTGATTAGGGAACATAAACTAGAATGATATGGACAATACAGTGACCATAGTACATAGATATATGTTTGTTTCATGCTGTTATCCTGTCCACCTTACTACTGAACCGGTTTACCAAAATGAGTTTGGTATACTACAAGCTAAACTTGTGATGTGTCCGCCTGTTTCTCTTGTAGTATGCAAACAGAATATTGGAGAAGAGCACCCCACTATGCAATGGTAGAGAAAGTAATGCAGATAAGGTTCAAGATAGTGAGACAACCCTGTTGGTCTCCAAGAAAGGTGATAAAAACGATCTTGTAGACAGTGATAAAACCCCACAGTCCTGCGTTGATGTAGTGTTCGAGTTACTGGCCAGTACCGCTGGCACAAGCCCTTCGAACTCGCTGCCTGAATCACTTCAGCTTCTTCAGTCTCAGCTACAAGCTGAAAGGCATCAGTCATCTGTGCTGCGGCAAGAAGCCGAAGGACTGAGGAAGTCCCTGCAGAATTCATATGTGTACTTTCTTGTGCAACAGCAAGCGCTGGAGGATTTAAGCGGCAAACAAGAGAAAGATAATAAGCTTGCTAAGCATCTTGCCAGCATTATGGGTACCCAGGATATTGTTTCTTGAACTCTTCTAAAGTGGTTTCAGTTTTGGACTTGCTTTGTTGTGGCGTTTATATGCTATTGTGTTCCCTATATATGCACTGGTGGTGAACTTTGATGCCCAGTGGATGTAATATGTGTAATAGCCGTGATAGCCTAGCATAAGTTGCTTGCTTATTTATTTCCTTGTTGTCTTGTTTATTTGTTTGCTTGTAGTCAGTGCAGTTCTTTTTCCGCGGTTTGCTAGTGGCTGCAATAACCTATTTTTTAAAACTAGGCCACAATAACCATGGGCTAATATTTACTGTAGTGACACTGGGCCTCCTACGGGCCGTAGAAACACTGGGCGTTCTACGGGCCGTAGAAACAGTAGGCCTTCTACGGGCCGTGGAAACATTGGGCCTTCTACGGGCCGTAGAAACAATGGGCCTTCTACGGGCCCTATCATCAATGGGCCTTATACGGGTCGTATGATCGATTGGCCAAACATGGGCCAATAACAGGCCGCATTATGGCCGTAAACGGTCTAGAGTTGGAATCGTCCGTTCATGGGCCGACCATAATGGGCCATCGTTAATTGGCTGTATTTGATGACGCTATGAAAACGGCCCAATGTATTCACGGACCACAAACGGGCCGACTGTAACCACGGGCTGAATTTGGCCCACAAGCGGAAAATTACAGTAACGGGCCGTAAGTAAACGAATGCTCGAAATGAGCCCAAGAATAAATGGGCTCTAAGAAGGCCGAAAGATAACATGGGATGGAAACAGCCCAACTAAATAATGAGCCATTAATGGGTATAAAGTGATACACTGTTCATTACGGGCCAGTTTCACCACGGGCCATTAATGGGTCTAAAGTGATACACTGTTCATTGCGGGCCAGTTTCACCACGGGCCGTTAATAGGCCAAGAGTTACATAGGGCCTCATATGGGCCGAAAGATACATGGGCCAGAAGTAAAAATGGGCTGGAATCATATTGGATGGCCCAGATGACGCTACTGGGCCTAATTCAGGTAGGGCGTAACGGGCCTTGGGTTAGCGGGCTATAAATGGGCTATATGCGAACATGCCGTTAACAGGCTTTCCATGGGACGGCCCGTCACCTTTTGACCAAGTCAAACGGGCCGGCCTTTTCACAGGAATGGGCCTCTGTTGGGCCGGGCCACGTGTCAACGTATCATAGGCGCCTTCTTTCCAATGAGTGGATGACATCTGTCCCAACAGTGAGCTGACACGTGTTTCCTCCAGCCAATGACGATTTTACACGTGGAAAATCCCCATTGGTCGGGGCTGTTAACAGGTTATCGGATCCAAAACCCGACCCGATAGCTTAACGGCATTCCGTTACGGTGGATGCCACGTGTCGGTCACCCTTGATGAAAGCACTTCTGTGACCCGCGATTTATCATCATGGAAGTGGACACTTCCGTGATGATAATTTTGGTAATGTCATGGAACACTTCTACGACAGCACAGGTATGACTATCTTGATTCTGTCATAAATTGGTCATGGATGTACATGCATGACAAAAAACACGACCTACTGTGACAAACACGTATCATCACGGAAGTGTATTTTTTTGTAGTGGAGGGAGAAGAGAGTAGGACGTAGGAGGAAGGCGGAGCGAGGAGGGGCCGGTTAGCGGCCAATGGTGGGAGGACGGAGGAGGAAGGCGGAGCGAGGAGGGGCAGTCCAGCGGCGAGTGGAGGGAGGACGGAGGAGGAGGCCGGTACCGAGTCCAGCAAGGAGGAGGAGGTGACGGCAGTGCAGAGGGAGGAGGGGCCACGAGGGAGGACCGGCGCAGGGGGTTGAGGGGGAGATCCAGTGAGTGTGTGAGTGTGAGTGGATCGGATAGAGGAGAGAGGGGTGGGAGATGGAATGGCTTAGCAGTAGCACGCTATAGAGAAAGGTGGTACTACTAAACTACCTAGCAGTAGCGCCTTTCACAAAGAAAGCGCTACTGCTATGTGTCAGCATGTAAAAATAGACTTGAGAAATACATTGATCATCAACGATCTTTTTGTGTACAATCTGATTTGTCAACATGAGTCCTCACCGGTTTAGGAATCCGTGAAGACTCATATTGTGGCCACAAATTCTACACATAGAGTTCAATGAAGACCAAGTGCTTGTCAAAGTTTTAGAAGTAACATATTTAAGGTGGTAGAAACTCTCTTCACGGAGCAAGGTGGGACTAAATTTTTGTAGTAAACTTAGCAGTAGCACTTATTGGTGAACTGCGCTACTACTATGATCCGTAGCAGTAGCGCTCTTCGTGACAATGTGTTGCTTCTAGAACTAGCCTCACGACGACCTCGTATGAATTATAGCAGTAGCGCTTCTTAGAGTGAGCGCGCTACTGCTATATTTATTTCAGCAGTGAGTTATGTTTGTGCGGCGCCTTATTTTAAAGCGCGTTGCTGGTAAGATTCTGTGTATAGGCTTTTCCCTAGTAGTGTAAAGCCCAATGCCAGTTTCTGTTTTTTTCCTTGTTTTTGAGTTTTATAGAAAAGGAATATCAACGGAGTCCAAATGGAATAAAACTTCCGTGATGATTTTCTTGGACCAGAACACACATGTAGGACTTGGAGACGAAGTCAGAGGAGTCCCAAGGAGGCCACAAGCCTCCAGGGCACGCCCTAGGGGGGCGCCCCTGTCTTGTGGGCCCCTTGGAGGTCCTCTAACCCTAATTCTTGGCCTATAAATTCCCAAATATTCCCAAACATCCAGAAGCGTCCACCAAAATACTTTTATGCCACCGTAACCTTCTGTTCACGTGAGATCCCATCGTGGGGCCTTTTCCGGCATCCTGCCGGAGGGGATTCGATCACGGAGGGCATCTACATCAACTCTATTTCTGCTTCGATGAAGCGTGAGTAGTTTACCACAGACCTATGGGTCCATAGCTAGTAGCTAGATAGCTTCTTCTCTCTCACTTTGATTCTCAATACAATGTTCTCCTCAATGTTCTTGGAGATCTATCTGATGTAGTGTCCTTTTGCGGCGTGTTTGTCGAGATCAATGAATTGTGGATTTATGATCAGCTTATCTATGAATATTATTTGAATCTTCTCTGAATTCTTATATGCATGATTTGATATCTTTGTATTCTCTTCAATTTATCGATTTAGTTTGGCCAACTAGATTGGTTTTTCATATAGTGGGAGAGGTGCTTAGTTTTGGGTTCAATCTTGCTGTGTCCTCACCCACTGAAAAAGTAGGTGTAGCGAGGCACGTATTTGTATTGTTGCCATCAAGGGTAAAAAGATGGGGTTTCCATCATATTGCTTGAGTTTATCCCTCTACATCATGTCATCTTTCTTAAGGTGTTACTATGTTCTTATGAACTTAATACTCTAGATGCATGCTGGATAGGGGTCGATGTATGGAGTAATAGTTGTAGATGCAGGCAGGAGTCGGTCTACTTGAGACGGACGTGATGCCTATATTCATAATCATTGCCTTGGACATCGTCATAACTTTGTGCTTTTCTATCAATTACTCGACAGTAATTTGTTCACCCACCGTATTATTTGCCTTCAAGAGAGAATCCTCTAGTGAAAGCTATGGCCCACGGGTCTATTTTCCTTCATATATTTTCAGATCTATATACCAAAAATACCAAAATACCTTCCTGCAATTTATTTACTTTTACGTTTTAGTAATGATTTATATCTATCTCTATCAGATCTCACCTTTGCAAGTGAGCATGAAGGGACTGACAACCCCTTTTTCGCGTTGGGTGCAAGTGTTTGATTGTTTGTGTAGGTGCATATATTGGGGACTTGCGTGTTTCTCCTAATTAATTGATACCTTGGTTCTTAACTGAGGGAAATACTTATCTCTACTTTGCTGCATCACCCTTTCCTCTTCAAGGGAAAAACCAACGCAAGCTCAAGAAGTAGCAGCCATCTATTTAGTTTCTATATCATATATGTGAATCATGCAAGGCCATCTTGTTTAGCCAAGCATCATATATGTGAATTTTGTAATGCCATCCTAGTTAGCAAGTCATCTTATATGTGAATTATATAATGCCATCCTTTTTTATTACATATTAAATTTGTCAACAATGTTAGTACATTCAATTACTCTTCCTGTGCATCAACCATTCTACATGGTCATGGAAAATTCTGGAGTGAAAACAAGGTCTTCAGAGCAAACAATGCTATCTCACGAAGCTCATGTCTTGCTGGTTATGGATAGCTCCTCAGAGGAGGATTCAGAGACAGATGACCAGACCTATCCCCCCCCCCCGAGGTGCATGCTCTAACTTGGCAGGGTTATATTGCTCATATTGTGCATATGGTGTCTTGCATTGCTATGTCATTTGATTAGCTTAGACATGCTTTGTGTGAATGCCTCATGTTTAGTGTCTAATTACCATATATGTGAATTATGCCATGCCATCTTGTTGCAAGACATTATATATGTGAATTATGAATGCTATCTTATTGCAAGGCATTATATATGTGAATTGTGCAATGCCATGCTGTTTAGCCAAGCATCATATATC
The DNA here is from genome assembly GCF_018294505.1 of Triticum aestivum. NCBI lineage: Eukaryota > Viridiplantae > Streptophyta > Magnoliopsida > Poales > Poaceae > Triticum > Triticum aestivum. The sequence continues at coordinate 327,958,428 of NC_057813.1, forward strand.
TGAATTATATCATGACATCCTTTTTTGTATGACGTATTTAGTTTGTCAACAATGTTTGTACATTCAACTACTCTTCCTATGCATCGGCCATATGAATTGGTGATGGAGAAATCTGGAGTGAAAAAAGGTCTTCAGAGCAGATAATGCTACCTGCGGAAGCAGATATCTTGCTGGTTACATATAGCTCCTCAGAGGAGGATTCAGAGACAAATGAACAGTCCTATTTTCCCCCTGAGGTGTATGCTCAAACTTGGCAGGGTTATATTCTTCATATCATGCATATGTTGCCTTGCAATGCGTAGTTTTTACATCATATACACAATATTGAATGCCATCTACTTAGTTTACACATCATATATGATATTGCCCTCTGCTTACTTGGTTAGTATATAAATCATATATTTGAATTATATCATGCCATGATGTTTACATAGACAACATGTATCTCAATTATGTCATGCCAACCCATTTTCTAAAGACATAATATAGTTATGTTATCTCATCTTGTTTACATAGTCATCATATTTTGAATTATGTCATTCTATCCATGAATTATATCATGCCATCATGTTTCCATCGACGACATGTATGTGAATTATAGCATGCCAACCACTTCAATGGAAACGTCGTATAGTTATATCATGTTATCTTGTTTATATAGTCATCATATTTTGAATTATGTCATTCTATCATGTTTAGTTAGCCATCATATATGTGAAATTGTGTCATGATATCATGTTTAGTTAGCCATCAATAAGTGAAATTGTGACATGCTATCCTATTTGGTTAGACAACATAAATGTGAATTATGTCATGCCACATTTTCTTCCCTACTATCCCTTGCACCTATCTATCATACAATGTATGTACATTCAATTACTATTCTTGTTTATCGGCCATTTGAATTGGAGGGGGCGATGGTAGTATCTATGGAAGTAAAAACACGGTCTTCAGAAAAGATAGTGCTACCCATCGATGAAGATAGAACCATGGTTGTACTTGCCCAAGAACTAGCCCCACCACACATAACCCAGAATCATTTAGCTTGTACCCCTACACAGTTGGATAGAGAACCAGCTACAACCCTTCTAACCCCAACCCTAGCAGATGGTAACCCAGTTCCAATTGACACAACACCGTCTCCACCATAGAGAACCCAAACACGAGCAATTAGTAAGGCAACTGTAGTGCCCAAAGCATGAGGACCACCACTCCGAACCCCAAGTCAACGCTTAAAACATAAGAAGAATTGTTCTCAGGTTAGGTTCCATAGATATGGTTCATACTTCTTTGATATTGCATCACTCTATTTACTCATACCAACTAATTTCAAATTTGAAGGATGTAATTGAAACTCCAATGGCGCAACAAGTATGTTTTAAACCCGTTTCTTTAACTGGTTTGCTGTTGTAACTTGCCCTATGTTGATTTAAGTTTCAATTGGATAAACAGTTATGTTCTCATGTCATGCACATTACAAGTGTTGTTAGTGTTGTCTAGTTTCCCACACTTATATTCTGTGTATGCTGATTTTTCTTAAACATATATGATTTGAACTATCTCTATCTTGATTTGGCAACACTACAAGAGGATGCTGCTAACACAACACTACGATCAGAGACCCTTTCATGAAACTATGTGCAATGCATTAATCACAAACAGTGATGTAAAAAACCCGTCAAAAAGATGCAAAACATTTTTGATAAAGGATATATCAAACACGGTTCAGATTTTAGTTGTGTGTGCGATGCGGGGCATACGATTCAGTTCAATTAACTATTTCTCATGAGGCAGAACCAAAGAAACGGCAGCCAGATGAAGGCGTGTGTGATATACAGCATACACTTCACTCGGATGAACTATTTGTGATGAGGGGAAAAACACAAAATGGCAGCCAGATGAGGTGTGTGTGATATACGGCATATAGTTCACTCGCATGAACTGTTTGTGATTAGGCAACACAAAAGAAATGGTCAGCCATATCAAGGTGTGTGCGATATACGACATAAGATTCATTGTGACAAACTGTTTGTGTTGAGCCAAGAGAACAGAAACATTTCACATAAACAAGATGTGTGTAATACGCAACAAACATCCAATTACATAGGTGGCTAGTACACACATAACATTTCCACACACCAAAGTAAACTATTACATGCATAAGTAACTAGGCTAAACGATCATCTAATCATCATCTACTTCATGTGCTAGCTCAATGTTCCTTCTATGCTAAGTTTCCATTAATTGATGGTGTTTTATGAACACATAATAGTTTCCGCCATATCCTTGCCGATTTCCCTCCACCCAGCGATATTGCACACAAACCTAGGCGGCGCACGACGCACGGAGGCAACAAGAACAACCTGTAGCACATCCACCTTTTCCAAGCATGCCAACCCACCAAAGCGCCGCCTCTGCCATCAACCTCTTTGACGAGGAAAACGAGAAGGCGCCATGGCCCGTCAAGGCCGAGTCGCTCCCCGGCAAAGCGATGGACGATACTGTGAGGCGCGTCATCGCCAGGGTTGAGCAGACCCTTGGCGCATGGCGCTTCAGCGCCACGGATCAAGATAGGCATGTTAGCACCGAGAGGCTGCAGCTCGCCGCAAAACATGATCGATGGCGCGTCGCAGAGCAAGCTAGGCGAATCCGCGCCGATAGGCTGCGGCTCACCGCACGGCGAGACCATTGGAGCACCGCAGAGCAAGAGGCGCGGCGCACCGCACAGCAAGAGCGGATCCATCAGCGCTTGCCTGCTGTCGATAGGGCGTCGCAGCTGGGTATACGTCTTGTCAGTACCCCCATTCCTCGCCAGGAGTGGGCAGAGGCCCTCTGCGCCGTACTTGCACCAGAGGCCGGCCGTGCCGTACTTATACCGGACACCCGCCACACCGTTCACATGGGTTGCACCGTTCGCCTTGTGACCCGCTCGATGCCAACGCGCTGGTAGCTAGGCTCGACCGCCTCCTTGGCCCAGGTGTCCATCTGGGCACAGTAGAGGAACATGGCCATCGCATCCTCGAGCTGGTGATCTCTGATGAAATAGCCAACTTGGAGCTCGAGATCGCGCTGCAGATGTACCGCGAGCATGTCGACCGCTTGGACGAACGCCTACATGAGTTCAGGCAGAGCCAAGAGCTACCGCAGGCAAGGGCTGCTGGTCATGGTGTCATGGACGCGTTTTATTTCGTTGAGTTGTCTCGAGTGGATCGCTACGTATTCACAACAATCATAATATTGCTCTGTTTATTGTTCTGTTTCAATGTGTGTACTCTGTTTTCCGTTCTTATATGTTCTATCTCAATGTGTGTATATATGCTTCCATTCTATATATGTGGATGATAATAGCTAGATACAAATTAGTATACAAAACAGATAGAAAACGGAATTCATAATATATATAATATCATCACATATACGTGATGATACTTAACTACTAGGTACAATGCATAAAATGGAAAACGAACAATACTAAAACTAATAATCCCTCCTGGGGGGTAGTATTCCGGTAGCCCGTCGCCAGCAGCTCCCTCGTGTGTGGCGTCTTCCTAGTGTGGAGGCAGTACTCTGCCTCCTCCGCCTCGCAGCGCTTGACGTACCTATCTGCCTCTTGCTGGCGGACGAGCGCGAACGATCTTGCCATTTCATTGGGCGCCCACCGGAGCTCCTCGTCGGTGGCACGCCGGAGCATATCGGCCCGCCTCCATGCAGCATGAGGCGCCTAGCGTCTTTGACCTTCCCCGCGAAGTACCCGTCTTAGAACACCTCCTCCGCACGACGACGCGCCCGCCCCCAAAGCTCCACTGCCTCCTTTTTCAAGTGGCATCACAGACTTCACAGGCCGCCTGGTACCTGGCTTCCTCCTCCACCATCTCCTTCTTGAACGCCACATGCCTAACTTTCTCTGCTGGCGGCAGCGACTTCCACAAACAAAGATTGTACTGGCCCCACAACCAATCCAAAGTTGGCAGGTCCTGCGCAACCCCGTCCGGTGGCACATAGGGGTCCTCCTCATCGCTGCTCTTCGACTGAGCGTCCTCGAGGGGCGGCGACTCCTTGTTGGCATGTGGGCATATCGGCGGCACCATGGCAGAGATTTGTGTGTGTGTGTGTGTCTATGTGTGTGTGTGTGAGAGAGAGAGAGAGTGAGAGAGAGAGGGCAATCAAGGGAAGGATGTAGATGAAAATGCAAGTGGGATGGCGTGAGCAAGGTAGTATCAATTGGCGACCAGAATCTAGATCGACGGTAACAGTACACACACCGGTCGCCGGAATTTATGAGTACTGTAGTTTGAATTACACACGATTCCCGCAGCAAAATCCGTGTGCGACCTTAATAGCTAACGGTTTCCAATACAAAATCATGTCTGATTAATAACCCGCGTAGAGTGCCAACCGTGTGGGAACCGGTTGTCTTGCCAGATCTTTATATTTTCTTTTTTGAACACCAGATATTTACATCATCTGATGATTTTCTAACTCGCAGACAAGTACACAAAAATATGTTTTTCAAACCGTCATGGTTAACTTGCATGTGATGTAGTTCAAATTTGAATTACGATCATTAAATGGCTAGAAAATCACTTAAATGTCTTTAAAAGGTCAAATGACCCCTAGAATTTTCCAAATTTTCACATGACAGTTGTATTAGTGCATGTTAAATGTAGAAAAAGTTTGAGGGCCATAAGAGGAAGATATCTCATGTTCGTTATCAAATATACATTGTTCCCTCTCAGAAACACAAGCCTTGTAGTGAGTTGCTACGGTTTGTGAGGGGTGTGTGTCCAAACTTTCGTCAACCAGGCCAATTTTTTACCACAATCTTGGTGGCATGACATTACATCAAGCAAGGTTTCATGTTTTTTTTGATCATTTTTTAATTTTTGGAATTATAATGCCATGGAACTCCATGCATGTGTCCATGTCGTGACACCAATATGTTTGAAAATTCCTTCTAATTTACTGCACATGGAATTAACTTGCACACAAGTACACAAATATGATTTTTCAAACCGTTATGGTTAGCTGTTTCATGTAGATGTAGTTCAAATTTGAATTACGGTCATTGAATGGCTAGAAAATCACTTAAATGTCTTTTAAAAGGTCAAATGACCCCTAGTATTTTCAATTTTTTCACATGACAGTTGTATTAGTGCATGATAAATGTAGAAAAAAATTGAAGGCTGTAAGAGGAAGCTATCTCTCGTTCGTCATCAAACATGCATTGTTCCCTATCGGAACCACGACCTTCTAGTGAGTTGCTCCGGTTTGTGAGGGGTGTATGTCCAAACTTTCGTCACACATGCCAATTTTTTTACCACATCATCTTGGTGGCATGAAATTACATCAAGCATGGTTTCATGTGTTTTTGATCTTTTTTTAATTTTTTGGAATTTAAATGCCATGGCACTCCATGCTTAATTGTGTCATAGCCGTGAGACCAATATGTTTGAAAATTTCTTTCAATTTATTTCACATGGAATTAACACGCACACAAGTACACAAAATATGACATTTCAAACCGTTATGGTTAGCTGTTGCGTGTACATGTAGTTCAAATTTGAATTATGGTCATTAAATGGCTAGAAAATCACTTAAATGTCTTAGAAGGTCAAATGACCCCTAAAATTTTCCAAAATTGGACATGACAGTTTTATCAGTACTACAAAATTTTGTCGTACATTTAAAACACCATCCATTGCCACTTTACTCCAAATTCGTCTTTCATAGCTAATAAAAAATATCAACAGCATCACACAGTTTTTTGTAGGAACCGTTTGCGATCAAAATTCTTGGATCTATTTAAGTCTTCCTCCTTAAGCTTCGCCGCGAGTCTGCTCTAGTGCCGGCAACCCCCCAATCCATGAATCTTGATCCCCATTCCCACAACCCCGTCTTGCAAAGGTGACGTCGTGGAAATGCTTCATGAAGGCCCGTACGGTAGCCACGTCCTCCCCGAGCCCCGCCACCTACGCCGAGAGCGCGGCCACCTATGCCGAGAGTGTCGCAGCATCCGCATTGAGCGTGGCCACATCCACCGAGAGGGCGTCTACAGCAGCCGAGACAGCTGCAACAGCTGTTGTGACAGCGGCTGCAAATGCTGAGAGCGCTCGAGCTGTCGTCTGTGCCGCCGATGTCGCCCTGGCCCAGGTCGAGGCCATCCACGCCGAGATCGAGGACACACATGCCAAGATATTTCAGGCCGCCTCGGAATCCATCATGCAACCCACATCCAAAAAGGCTGTGGTGGCCGTGGAGCACCTGCTTCCTCATGAGATCGCCGAGCGGGAGCTGGAGATGCAGGAGGTGGCGGAGATCGAGGAGCATCGGGAGGAGGAGTTGCGCGTGGCCGAGGTCGAGGTAGAGAAGAGTTTGCCGTCGAGGAATCGGTGGTGGAGCACCAATGTGAGCTCTAGCGCAGCCACTACTACGAGTACTACAACCTTGAAGGCGGCATTGAGGACGAGGAAGAGCACGTGGTCGACTTCAGCAGGGGGACGCGGAGTCCACCAAAGGCGTCATGTCGCCAGGACAAGTCATCGATGTCTCATCTCACATCGGCGATGTATAGGCCAGCGGGTCAGCGGATTTGTTAAAATTATGTGTACTTAGGCTTTGTTTTTAATGCTGGTGTTTTTGTTGAAGGTTGAACAATAGGAAAAGCTCCTACTGCAAAATATATTAAAACAATGCAAAGCTTTACAAGGAGATGGGGGGGGGGGAGAGGAAGATCTACATCAGAGCTATATTTTTACAAGTATATCTCAGGTGGAGCTAAGCTATGTCTGCAAGGCTATAGAGGTTAGGCTATAGTGACAAGGAAGTCAGTGATCAGATGTTTCTTGTGCTCAGGTAGCCTGTGTACAATGTTTGAGAAATCTGCCACGAATCTGGCCTTCCAAGATGGAAGGGAGGGGGTCACCTGCCGAAAGTAGTTGTTATTTCGTTCTTTCCAGAGACTCCACGAGGCCACAAGGAAAATGTCCATGATCAGTTTCTGTCGATGCCTTGACTTGAGGTGGGTCATCATATCCAAGCGATTGCCAGCGGCCGGCCAACTAATGTTAAGCCTACCCCAGCATTGCTTACTGAACGTCCAATGGAAGAAAAGATGCTCCACTATTTCTTCCACATGGACCCCACAGAGAAGACAATCCAGATTAGTCCCAATATTATAATGCCTTCGCTTCAACATATTACGTGTATTAAGGCGATCCACCAGGAGGAACCACCCAAAAACTTTGATCTTAGGCACACTTTTGGCTTTCCACAACCATCGAAAGGCGGCATGGGCAAGGACCTCCCGAAAGAAGAACTTGTAATAATCCGAGGTCTTAAAGATCTACGCCCCCCATGTGCAAATCCCGATATCTTTGTCCTCCGTCAGAGTTATGGAGCTGACATCCTCCTGGAGCACGCGAAGCTCTGCATGGGCCTGCTCCGAGAGAGGAAGATGAAACGCCTGTCTCACATCGAGAGTCGTGAGCACTGTGTTGACCGATGCATCTTCCAGGGTGGCGTAAGCGAACGCGTGCGGGAAGGTTTCCTCAAGAATATGATGGTTCCGGTCATCTTCCCCAAATAAAGTCGTCTGACCGTCATTGATCAAAACCTTCGTGACCCCATGATAGATTGACATGAGTTTGATAAGTTTGCGCCACCAGAAGGATCCACATAGGGCCGACGCATGCGGGATCACACCCGAGTAGTAGGTGTCCCAGACAAGTTTCACCCAGGGTATATCTAGTCGGTTGTAGAACTTGTGGAGCATTTAGAGCAACATCGCATCATTTTGAACTTTAATATTAAGCACCCGCATTCCTCCATTCTTCTTTGGGCGACAGACCATATCCCAAGGAGCCAGCGGGTTAGATTTATCACCAGACTCGGTTTTCTTTCTCCAGAGCCCATGCCTTCGGATCTTATCTAGTTGCTCAACAATTTTAGGTGGAAGGCGGAGAACTCCCATGGGGTAAATGGCCAGCAAAGTAACTAGGGGGTTGATGAGAGTCAGTTTTCCAGCATATGACATGAGAGACATGGCCGTCGTAATCCTCCCTTCCGCTTTGCACACCCAGGGGGTCAAGTCCAGTACCGATGGTTCGGTGGTTCCCAGTGGGAGGCCGAGGTACGTGAACGGCATGTCAGCCATGATGCAACCAAAGATAGCGGCCAGCTCCGTACATTTGTCTTGTGGAGTATTGATGGCAATCATCGTAGACTTATGAAAGTTGATGTGCAGACCAACCGAGGCAGCATAATCATTAAGAATTGTCTTCATGGTTTTCGTTTGATCAAGACAGGCAGGCATGACAATAATAGTGTGGTCAGCATATTGTATCACCGGAAAGTCGGCCGCATTGGTGGATGGGATGGGCAGTTGTAAGCGGTTATCTTGCAGGGCCTCATTGATAGCCGTTTGAAGTAAATCCGCAGCAAGAACAAATATGAGAGGAGAAAGAGGGTCTCCTTGATGCACCCCGCATTTGCACCAAAAATGTTTACCAGGTACCCCGTTGAGCAGCATAGAAGATTTCCCCGAAAATGATAGGCTCATGATCCAGGATAAGAATTTATCGTTAAACCCCATGTTCCTCATAATCTGGATGATGGCATCATGCTGAACAGTATCGAACGCCTTGGCAAAGTCTAGTTTGAGGAGGATAATTTCACGTTTTGAGGCTTGACATCGGTGTATATATTCGAAAGCCCAGGCAAGGCAGTCATGAATGGATCTCCCCTTCAAAAAACCATATTGATTTTTGTGCACAATGTTCAGAATCACCTTTTGAAGTCGATTAGCCAGAATTTTAGTGATGAGCTTGAGACAGCAGCTGAGCAGTGTAATGGGTCGAAAGTCGTTGACAGTTTTAGGGGCCCTGGTTTTAGGTATGAGCATGATGTACCCATAGTTTATACTTTCAAGGTTTAAGGTGCCACTGTGGAACTCATCAAAAAGTCAATAAAAATCTTCCTTAATGATGGACCAACATGCTTTGAGGAATGCACCATTAAAGCTATCAGGACCCGGAGCACGGTCCGGGGGCATATCTTTGACGACATCAACGATCTCCTTATGCGTGAAGGGGACGGTCAGGCTATCAAAATCCACTTGCGTGCGAAGCATGATGGAGAGATTGAATTTCATTTGCGGCTTGCTCGTAGTACCCATACGCTTTTTGAAGGCCTTAAACAAGACCGATTCCTTGCTGGAGTGATCATCAATGACCATTCCATCGTTAGTTTTCAGAGTAGAGATGCAATTTTTTCTATATCTTTCCGTAGCCACTAGTTGAATTTTTTTTGTATTTTCATCACCAAACTTGATCCAACAAATAGTGCATCATTTTTTCCAGTATTCTTTTTGATATCGTAAGAGCCGAAGGAGGTGAATGCGTAGAATGCGCTGGAAATTCCCCTCGGGTATGGTCAGGTCACGTTTATCTGCAATATGATCCAACTCCAGGAGTGTTTTATTGGTGTTCTCAATTGCAGTTTTTAACCTAGAAATACTCTTGCTCTAGACGGTGAGATCATGCCTGAGGTTTTTATGTTTATGATAGAGTCTGGCAGCTGCATTTTTATGTTTGCCATGATGAATGGGTTTATTCCAAGCGGTGTTCACCACATCAAAGGAACCAGGGTGTGCAATCCAATAAGATTCAAAGCGAAACAACTTACACTTGGGAATGGCTATTTGAATGACCACGTTGCAAGGTATATGGTCAGAGATTAGCTTGCCGAGCGGGTTGACCAGAGTATTAGGGAATGAGGCAGTCCAGTTAAGCGTCGTGAAGAACCAGTCCAGCTATTCTAGAAGAGGGTTTTGTTGCATGTTGGACCATGTGAAGCTTCTACCCTTAGTGGGTAGTTCGGTCAGGTTCTGCTCTTTGATGAAATCGTTGAACGTGAACATATCAAAAATATTCCCCCCAGGTTTGTTGCGGTTTTCTGGCGATCTGATGAAGTTAAAGTGGCCAAGGATAAGCCAGTCCTCAGAAGAAGGTATATTAACATCGAAGAGCCAATCAGTGAAAGAAGCCCATGGCTCACCTTGGCAGGGGCCATAGATATTAATCAGCTTCCAACGATGAGAGGATTGCCGAGAGGAAAATTCAACCCCGAGAGCAAATTGTTCGGTTAAGAAAACCGTGCCATCAAAAACACTACTACACCATATCGTAATGATGCCACCGAAGGCCCCAATCGTAGGAACGAATGCAAAAGAATCAAAACGTCGCGGGCAAAGCATTTTAAGTGTACTAGCGTCAAAAGTCTGCATTTTGGATTCCTGAATACAAATAACCATGCAGCCTGACGAGTTGATCGCGTTCAAGAGAGATAAATGTTTATCGGGCGGGTTCAAACCACGTACATTCCAACAAAGTATGTTCCAAGTTTGCAAAAGGACCATAGCTAATGAAAGGAAAGAACTTAGGTGGACTCGGAAGTCGAGCCACCATTCTTTTCGGAGAGGATCTCATCAGTGAGCTCATCAGCAGGAATAGCGCAAAGATGCGTACCAATGTTGTGCATCATGCTGACAGGAGTGGGAGGGGGAAACATTTCATTGTTGTCCACATTGTTGTCCACAGAAGGAGCAGCCTCCTCATTAGCACCGGAGAGAGCAGATGGCAGCACGCGGGGCTTCACTTTGGACTTGGTGATCTGACCTTCAGAGTGTAGGTTAGTGCGGAAACCATCATACTTATTTGACCTGGTGTTGCGCTTGAGGGAAGCAATATCAATGGGGGCCTGACTCTTGCCTTTGCGAAGGGTAGAGGGCATTGGATCAGTGCTACAGTTACCCAAGAGATCAGCATCAGCGGGCAGGGTGGGTGCATGTGCAATTTCACCATGAGACTCCAACGAAGGCAACATGGCATCAATCTCAGCAGAAAAGCTGGGAGCAGGAATAGCGAGCATCTCCAAATGCGGCTGAGTAGCATCCATACGATCATCTAGATCGGAGGTAATGGGAGCAGGCAAAGTGAGATCACCAGCAGGCACATCAGAGCTCTCTTGATCCAGATTGGGGGGATGAAAAACCACCAAGGCAGAATCAGCGACTGGAGCAGACTCAACCTGCAGAGAAGAGAGCTCATCATTGTCAGGCAATTCCTGAAGAAGCACAGTGCAGGCAGGTGCCACAGTCTGAGGGACAGAGACAAACTGCAGTCCATTTTCACCCACAGAAACCTGAACTTCGACTCGAAAATGGTCCTGTCTAATCCCATATCCTTGAGCCCATGGCCCCATAGTGGCCAGAAGAGGGTGCAGAGCAAGATAAATGGAGGCATTGAGTTGCTGCCTTGGGATGGGGTCAGATAGCAGAAGATTCATGAGGTTAGTACCTTGAGTTGAAAGACCAAAACTCAAACCCTGATGATGAACATCCACAGTGACTGTCAAAACCTCATTGTCAGCAGACTGAACAGCAGGCACATCTTGGACAGCAACTAGATCATCCATAATCAGCAATGCCAAGACAGAGTCAGCGGTGCTGTCGTCAGAGATCATAACAAAGTCATTCTAGGCATCTGCAGCATTATCAGTGATGTTGTTCTGAGGAGTGATGCCATCATCAAAAGTCAGACATTGCGCAGATAACCAAGCCTGAAAGTTCATGAGGTGCGGATGCATGGCCACCGGAGGAGCAGGTGGAGCAGGCGGAGCTGGATCCGCAGGCCGGTCTCCCCAACCACTATTGTCCTGAGCTGGAGCGGGTGCAGCATTCTGAACTAACCAGTTGTGAACCTGCTGCTGATAGAGCTGCTCTGCACTAAGGTCAGGGCCAAACTGTGGGTGAGGGTTGCCGTCCGGAGGCGGTGGTTCCTCGCCAGCTGGTGGAACCTCTGGGAGCAGCCTGTTCCAGTCATTACTACGTAGGATCGTAACTTGGACAGTCCAACAATCATGGGCTCCACCCAATTGCCAAACCACAAAGCTCTTCGGTACCAGACGAAGATGAATAACCTGAACTTTGAGCAGCATGAAGCGCCGGTCCTGTCTAGGATTATACCAGGAGATCAAAGAACCAAAACTCCAAAGAGATTTGTTCATGTAGTAGTCAGTCTGGTAGTCATATGGAAATCCAAAATACATCAACCAAATGGCCGACCCAAAGGTGGTGGAGCGGCAATTCAGATCCTCATTATGCGGCACAAACGTGATAAGTAAATCCTCTTCTTCAAGCTCTAGGGGGGTAGCCACAGCAGTGTAGCGCATGAACGAATCTACGAAGCCATAAATCCCAATACCGAAAGGGTGGTCGCTAACCTCAGTAGTGAAGAGTTGCGATTCCTGCAACAATCCAGTGATGGTGTCGCGGATGGCCGCCCGACGATGGAGAGGCACGTACTGACTGGTCTCGGCGATGGCGAGATATTCATGGCTGAGGGGCGGAATCGGCCTGACCACCATGCCGCTGCGGACGACGCGATTAGCCGGACCAGGCTCGACGGCAAACCCTGGCGGCAGGAATGGCACAGGGTCAAGCGGGTAGTTGGCCATTGGAGTCAACGAGGAGGGTGGCAGCGAGGGTGGCAGCAATGGTGAAAGGACAGGACTGGGCGGTGGCGTAGGTGGTGTGTCAATCGAGGGCAGAGTGGAATGCGGAGCGTGAGGGGTAGGAATGGAAGAAAGTTTCCTTTTGGGAATCCATCGCTAGCCTTCTCGTCTTCTCCTGTGAAAACAGGATCGAGCCACGTGTCCATAGGCCCCACAAGCAGTGCATCGGACGGCTGTAGTAGCAGGAGGCAGCCTCCGAGAGATAAGCTTAGGAGGGAAAGGCGAATTGGAGGATTCAGATTGTTTCTGCTCATTTCCAAGTATTTGAACGCCTGGATTAGGCAACTGTTTTGTCAAAGGGCAATGAATCGCCTTGTGATCAGGAGCCGAGCATTGAAAACAAATAAGCTGAGCATGGCAAACAATCTTTTGATGGCCCCATTGAAGGCAACGGCCGCACAGATAGCCCAGTGAGAAGAAAGCTTAGAAATGTCTTGCTCCGAGTAGCAGGCTTGGGCCAAGTCCACCTTATGTTGGGCCGATAGAATAGGTGGCTAGGCCGAAAATGGAGGTGCATATTTGAACGCCGAGGCCATAAAACATTGTGGCAAAGGAGGGTAATCGTGTCGGAGGGCGCATTTAAAGCGTCCTAACAGCAGATAGGAAGGTGACACTAATTCCTTTGATTCCGCTTGCCGTTGATACTGAGTAATTAAATGTGTCTGGCCAACAGCGGCCATGAAAGGCTCCGTGACATTAATGTCCAATTGAATAGTACCAAAATTGAGGGAAAACTGCTCATGAGCATGCGGTTGAACGTTTGCCAAGGATGAAGAAGCTTCATCATGATGAGAATTGGAGAAAGCCATCGTAGACAAAGGAACCATATTAAACTTACCCAACTCCTGTAAGGAGGTGGTGTGTAAAGATGCCTCATCTTGAAATGAACCCAAATTGGACTTAATCACAATAGGCTTCCTGGCAGAAATATCCTTCAGTTCCTCATCCGCATGCCACAACGAATTGAAATGATAAAACCGAGCAAAATGACCATTGAAAAGATGGAAGTGACAAACAAAGTCTAGCCATATGCGATCGTTGAGCTGATATATGAAATTACCAACTTTATTCCCGGCCACAGAGAAGCTAAACGATCTTTCATTGATCTTAGAAACCTTTAAACCTTTGTGATGACCTCCAATGCAACATTGAAGGGCCATGCCCACCGAATCTTCAGAGAGAGGGAAGGAGGCCGAAGAGAAAGATACCACTAAGAAGAACTCCTTGGTAGGGCGAGAAGGAGAGAAACGGACCGTTTCTCCAAACCATCGACGTACCTGATCGGCAACCGCAAGGCCAGGATTGAAATCCCATTGTAGGAGACCATCCATGATGAAGATCAGAGGCTAGATCCATGGTGTGGAGCAGGTGGGAGAGAGGGGGGAGGAGGAGGGGGAGGAGGGAGCCATTCTTCTGGTCTTTTGTTAGAGCAATGTTTAGGTCAACTGGCTCTATTTAATTACTAAAATTGCTCGATTCAGTAAGTGTGGTATGTGTGCTGTACGCTCTTTTGTATGCCCAAATTAGCGAGCGATGTTAAATTATGCAATGATGTGGACGAGGACAGTACTCGGGGAAATTTCCACCAAAATTTTAATTGTAAACTCATCCCATGCTCGTAAAGCAGAAGAATCGTTTGCCATGCACACAATCGGTCAAAGTGAATGGTGTCCGGCGGCACCGCGCGCATAGTTTCCCTCCACATATCAAAATTTTTGGCCTACCACTAAAATATCTACCCCCGCCCCTTCCCCACCCCCTTTTCTCCCCGACCACAAGTCACATGTCTCTTGTTTCCTCCTTCCTTCCTAAGCTATAGCCGCTTCCTCGCTTGCTTCCTCGCTCTCGTCGTCTCGCATCCTACCGCCGAGGTCACCATGGTCTTCTTCAATGACATCTCCAGCGGTTCCACGCCTCCACCACCCGGGTGTGCCTCTCTTCTCTCTCTCGGGCTATGACTTGGAATGAAGGATTTTAACCCGGCGGTCGATTTGTGTAATTTCTTCCTCTTCTAGCTACCTAGGACCATCAGTTTCAATGAATGGAGCGGGGTGGTTGAAGATTTGTTTCCTTGTTGTCACCATCAATATCCATTTGTGAAGCTAGTTGTGCTTGAATCTGTGGTCAGTGGGAAGAAGTTTTTGTCATGTGTAGAGAAGGTTGGCCCCTCTTTTGTTGTTACAAATCATTTGTTAGATGTGATTCAGACACTGTCACTGTCTAACCCATTCATACCACACCTTCAACCAAACGCATCCTCAGACAGTGTCACAGATTGTACCTAGTATCTGAAAATGTTGCCATCTCATCAGCGGTGCCATTAGAAAATTATTTGGCACCACTTCAGCATTTTGTGCAGCCAACTTTGGTCCACACATTCGAGTAGCCAAGCAGTAAAATACTAAATCTTTATGGCACGAAGGAACTGGGCATCGGAGCAACTAGGTGCTCCGGAGTCCGGGTCCATGATTTTTTCCGCTGCATCGGCTCGCTAGTGCAGGGCACCGGTGCAAAATGTAGTAATAGTTGTCTTTACACTGGTTTTGGCATACATATTGGACGGCCTTAGTACTATTAGATCTATGTTACTAAATTTGTGCATGTACACACCTGTTAGTATCAATTTGCTGTCATACAAACACTATCGCTATGCTGTTGCAGTTATATGTAGCTTCCTCTAGTGTTCAATTAGTTATTTATAGTACATGAGTAAGAACTTGTATCATTGTTGTATTTAATTATTAGATCATGCCAGCGCGTGTTGCTGCACCCATCTATTTTTCCTATAAAATGGTAGGAATATAAAACAAAATGGATGCATGAGACAATTGAACTCCTATTTTCGGTGATGTAGTTGAACTTCTTATCTGTTTCATTTATTCCAACCATTTAGCTAGCTATCTGACAATTGCTTTGAAGAACAATAACTATGTAGTTTCACATGATCCTGAAGTACTCCCAACAAAAAGTTCAAGTGCATACATAACAACTGAATCAATACTGACAGATCCCGTAGTAAATTCCCATACATTAAATCTTCTCAACATGGGACAAAAATAAATATAGCGAATCTTTGCATGTATTTTCCCTTCGTACAGCCTTAAGTGAAGGTCTTAGAACAAATTTAGAGATATAAGAGCATGATTGTAATGATGTTCTCTTATCAATAAGTGCCAACTTTCTCTAAAAAAGGAAATATGAGAGCCAAGCACTTTTTCACATAGAGAAAGTGGAAAAAGACGCAAAGAATAGAAGTGTGATTACTGTTGCTACAGCCTGCAAGCATGGTTAGATATTGTATACATGATCCACATCTCGAGAACTTGTGTTGAAAAGAACGGCTTGGGTAAGGGATTACACCTACATCCAGGATAAGGAAATCTGGTCTCCTATTTTTAATTATGTAATTTCTCTAGTGTCAATTCCAATTCAATGCCTTAGTTTGACTAAGACTGACGAGGTAATATTTGGAGGTTGCATTGCCTTATGCTCATGGCATGCACTACAGTATGAATAAATGCCTAGAGAGCCAAACACAAAGTTCCACTTTTCTACAGTATCATGTCAAACAATGGCAGCCTAGAAAGATAATATAGAGTGAAAGAAGGAAGCTACTAAGTAAAAAAGATGCATAAATATATGGAGAAAAAAAGAACAATCAATTAAACACTTTTATCTTGAACAGATTGGAAAGCAACGAAAAAAGGAATACCAATTATATCAAATGGAAAAAAGACTACTTGCCATTTCTATCTCTAACTGTGCAAGCACACATTTGAGAGCAAGCAAGCAGAACATACCAACGCAAACTACTCTATGCCCCAGCTGCATGGGCTGATTGTTTCCCTTGGGGCCTCCATACTTTCTTTTTCATCTTGGATAACCTCTATGCAACATGTGAACTAAAATAGGGCTATATCATTTCCCTCAATTTAGCAAAGATGCTTTGCATTCAAAACAACTCCATGTGTTTTATTGTGCAAAGTGAGGTTGATTACCGAGCATAAGTCATGTTCAAATGTTTGGATCAATCCCAAATATCCAAGCATCATGAAGGTTTGCCAATGATGAGACCTGGAGAAACACATAATGAATTTAACAGTGTTGGCTTTGGCCTGGGTATTCCTCAAGGATTCCCATGCTTGTTCCTACAAAACTTCATAACATGAAACCATTATTGCCATGTAAAATGTAAAACCATTGATCATTATGGTTCTCCATTACTTTCATACATTTTCTCTTGTTGTAACATCTAATTTATCCTTGATTTAGTTGACCACCAGAATCTACCTGAAAATAATTGATTGTGCGAAAGCTACATATAACACAAGTCAAAGTTTGCTAAGAGGTAATACACCAAGCAATCTATTTATACATGGATTGGAAACTTGAACCAAACTAGATTGCATAGCACACACATGAATTGAAAATCTGAATTCTACATACCGCGGTCAAGTTTGCTAAGACAAAAAACACCATACAATATTTGTAACTAAATAACACCACACCTGCAATTTTGTGGTACAAAATATAATTTCTCCAAAAACTAATTAGCAATATAATATATAGTACAATTTTTGTCAGAGACTAATGAACTAACTATTGCACAGGTTCCCATTAACATGGATTCTCCTACTATCAAGTAGGAATCACTTATATACTATAACATATGAATATGTATCCTGTATTACGCCTCAACCAATTGATTATTTTTGTACCTCTTGTGTCATTTTACATATCAGCTACTGTATCGGGTAGATATATTTGCATTGAGTGATCTTTTTGTGAGATTAGTTTTAGTTCATCTCCTTCCAATTTATTTTTGATTTTTGCACAGTCATGATATTAATTAAACTTGTCCATGATGTAGCACCAAATCATGGATAATTGGGACACAAAATCTAAGCAGCAGTGTTCGCTGCTCAATTATCCTTGCACTATAACCACTAAGTATCCTGGCATTTATCACTCGATCAAGCACAACTGAGATATAAAAATCAAGATAATAAGTAGCAGATGAAGTAGACACAGTCACACAGTATGTGCAGGATATACGGAGTACATTCAAAGTGAGATGAGAGGACCAGTGAGGGAGTCCCGGACTAGGGGGTGTCCGGATAGCCGAACTATCATGATCGGCCGGACTCCAAGACTATGAAGATACAAGATTGAAGACTTCGTCCCGTGTCCGGATGGGACTTTCCTTGGCGTGGAAGGCAAGCTTGGCAATACAGATATGTAGATCTCCTACCATTGTAACCAACTCTGTGTAACCCTAGCCCTCTCCAGTGTCTATATAAACCGGATGGCTTTAGTCCATAGGACGAACAACAATCATACCATAGGCTAGCTTCTAGGGTTTAGCCTCCTTGATCTCATGGTAGATCTACTCTTGTAACACACATCATCAATGTTAATCAAGCAGGACGTAGGGTGTTACCTCCATCAAGAGGGCCCGAACCTGGGTAAAACATCGTGTCCCTTGTCTCCTGTTACCATCCGCCTAGACGCACAGTTCGGGACCCCCTACCCGAGATTCGCCGGTTTTGACACCGACATTGGTGCTTTCATTGAGAAACAGAAGGGCACAGATTCCCTCTTCAAAAACCAGTGTACTACGCATCCACTGTCTTAACTCCATGCAAGTCCCGGTATCCACACTATCAAAAGATAGCGTATGCGGTGTTCATGGCATCCCAGAAGCTGCGACACTACTTTCAAGAGTGTTCCATAACGGTGGCCTCCGAAGTACCTCTCAACGATATTATAAACAATCGCGGCGCAACGGGCAGGATTGCAAAATGGGCCATTGAGCTCTTACCATTTGACATAACCTACAAACCACGGCGAGCCATAAAGTCGCAAGTTCTAGCTGACTTCGTCACCGAATGGACCGAAGCCGAACTCCCTAAAGAGTACGGCGCGTACTCCAATTGGATCATGCATTTCGACGGATCAAAAATGTTGGCTGGCTTGGGGGCTGGCGTCGTCTTGACGTCCCCAACTGGAGACACAGTCCAATATGTACTTCAAATAATGTACATGGAATCCAACAACGCAGCCGAATACGAGGCCCTTTTACACGGCCTCCGGATGGCAATCTCCATGGGCATTCAACGCCTAGAGGTGCGCGGGGATTCAAACCTCGCAATATCCCAAGTAAATGGAGACTTTGACGCCAAAGATCCGAAAATGGCAGCTTACCGCAACGCCATCCTAAAAATGTCAGCTCGGTTCGAAGGACTCGAATTCCACCATGTGGCCCGGGATAATAACCAGGCAGCAGACGTGTTGGCACGCATCGGCGCAAAACGCGACGTCGTCCCTCCAAACATCTTCCTGGAACGGCTCTTTAAGCCATCCGTATTATGGGAAGAGGAGTCCGGAAATAACAATCCGGAGCCAGCTGCCTCACCTAACTCAGACCACTCTGACACAATCGGCGGCTCAGACAATGAAATAACACCTTCAGCCCACGAAATAATGGCAGTAATTGCCCCGTGGACGGAACCATTCCTAGCCTACTTAATCAGGAAGGAACTTCTCAAAGACCAAAATGAGGCCCGCTGCATAGTTCGGCGATCTATAGCCTACAAGGTCCATGAGGGAGAACTTTATAAAAAAGCACAACCGGAGTCCTTCAAAGGTGTATCTCCGAAGAGGGCGGGCGAAATCTCCTGGCTGAAATTCACGCCGCACTCGGCGGGCACCATGCTGCAGCCCGGGCCCTTGTAGGCAAGGCCTTCCGTACATGAGTTTATTGGCCGACAGCCCAGGCAGATGCTCAGGACTTAGTCCAACGATGCGTTGGTTGCCAGCTCTTTGCTAATCAGAGCCACATGCCACCCACCGCCCTCAAAACTATACCCATCACCTGGTCGTTCGCGGTCTAGGGGCTTGACATGGTTGGACCCCTTAAAGGAGGAACCCACAAGTACAAATACTTATTGGTCATGGTGGACAAATTCACCAAATGGATTGAGGCCAAGCCGGTTAAAACGGCAGAATCCGGACCTGTGATAGACTTCATATCTGGGGTAGTACACCGTTTTGGCGTCCTCCACAGCATCATCACTGATAACAGCACGAATTTCACGGCCGACGAGGTTAAACTCTGGTGCAAAAACATGGGCATCAAGCTCGACTACGCTTCAGTCTATCACCCCCAAACTAACGGTCAAGTTGAGCAAGCAAATGGTCTAATCATGAGCGGCAGCAAACCCAGACTAGTGCGGTCCCTCAAGGAATCTAACACGCACTGGGTAGAGGAGCTTGACTCCGTACTCTGGGGGCTGCAGACCACGCCAAACCGAACTACCGGATTCACACCATTTTTCATGGTGTACGGCACCGAGGCAGTTCTGCCCTGCGATATAATTCATGACTCAGCTCGCGTGCGCATGTACGAAGAAAGAGAATCCGAGTTGGATCGGCAGGACAGTTTGGACGCCTTAGAGGAGGAGCGGGACGTGGCAAAATCTCGTTCCGCATTTTATCAGCAGCAGGCTCGAAGATATCAAAGTAGAAAAGTACGGGCCAAAACTTACAATGTTGGCCAACTTCTTCTACACCTGCCGGACAAGAAAAAGGACAAACTTAAGCCCAAGTGGGAAGGTCCCTTCATCATCGACCAAGTCCTGACCGGCGGAGCATACCGTCTACGCAACGCATCTGACAACCGACTCGAGCCGAACCCATGGAACGCATCCCGTCTCCGAAGATTCTACGCCTAACGCCGGACTCAGAGTTCGTCTCACTCCTCCGTCCACCTTTTTACATTTTCACTATCTCTTGTCCCCCTCCTTCTTCCCAGCTTTTTTTTCAATACCTTTGATAGGCTGATTTGCGCATGGTTCGCACACACTTGATGTGCTCCTAGCACTCATTATACCTGGGGGCTTCTTTAACAGAAGCTTATTTATACGGGCTTCATGCCCAACACATGTGTTATACTTCCGCATGTACCTTTTATTCACCATTATATGCATAGATATGACTTAAGTTTTGGCCAAGCTGGGTTGCCTGGCTCCTGTGCTTACCCCTACGTTCCCGATTGTTCGGCTAGGAGGTAAAGGGAGCACCTCAGCGATTGTAACTGCCGGGTCAGCGGGATGTGTACCTTAGACTGGGTGAAGCCGAAAGCTAGCGTTCTTAAGAGAATATTCGGTCGGTGACTTGAAAGATGATTTATTACTTACTTATTTATCTACCCTCAGATGCTTTTTCTGCTATTTTCGCAGTCCGGACATGCACTTTAGGGCAGGCCTCCCAGGGAAAGGAACCCTTAAAGGAACTATTCTCCCTGGAAGATGTTTCTTACTAACCATGTAATATAACATAGCTAGTTGGGCACTTGTCTGATAAAGCAATTATGACCCTGACGCCTTGTCTCCACGCATTCCCCGGTTCTTTTATAACCGTAAGGGTATTCGGACACACTCCGGACTGTTGGGTCCCGAGGTTGAAGCGAAAAGGTCCGCAAAGACAAATGATCTACAATCCGGCTAGAAGGCATTTTACATGTCATTTTAAATTACATCGTCAAACTGACTGATTTTACTCCTCTTCAATCCCATCTAACAGGCTGTCTAATTTACAGTCCTGTTGGGAATATTTCACGGCCAGCTCTACTTGGCCGTACATCAAGCTCACAGGGATCTCCTTCCCATCAGGCCCCACAGGTCCGACCTCGGCCATGTGTTTTGGGTCAGCCTTCGTGTACCGCGTCTTCACCATGGCCCAGGCCTCCCTGGCGCCTTGACGACAGGCCGATATCTTCCACAGACGGAGGCGTCGCCGTACTCCCTGAAGCTTCTCATCAAGCCCTCCAAGGCCCTCAGGTAGGGAGACGGAAGGCCATAAGGCCTGAACGATGCCACTCATCGCCTGCCGAACACGTTCGAGCAGTTGCACCAGCTCAGGAAGTTGGTCACCCGTTGAACCTGGCATTTCCTCCGCAGGGCGACCTGTGAGAACACCTAAAGACAAATTTTTGTCAATCGACTTCCTCGCCGAATTCTTCTTTTCAAAGGAATTTGCTCAAGCACTTACTATAAATGCCGCGACGAAGCCGCTGATTCTCCTTCACGGAGCCAGACAGCTGGGTCCGAACACCTTTCAGCTCTTCTCCTAGCTGGGTGTGGGCATCTTGGAGCTTGTTCCTCTCCTGCTGCACCTTCATAAGCACCCTCTCGCTGGCCTTTAGCTGACGCAGTAGCTGTTGCTTGTCCGGATCTAGTCCGGTGCCCTCTGCAATATTATTGTCAGATTTACGCACACGCTGCACTTTGTTAACTACTTATCTTTTCGAAGTACGTATTACCAGCGGGGGTCTCTGTGGCCCCCCTGTGGCGGCCAGTGCGGCCTCAAGTTGGGCCTTGCTCTCTTGGAGCTCCTGGGACACGTGGGTATTCTTCTCCGTAAGATCCTGCATAATAAATGATCCTTAAATCGTTTATTTTAACCATTTTAAGTCTCGGGGGCTACTAGCATATATAACTATTAAAATTACTTACCCGTATGTCCTTCACATACTGCTCTGTGGCTCTGGTTAAACCATCTTGAGCAGCACGGAGGTGCGCGTTTCCCGCATGAAAGGCATTTAACGCCTCCGGGGAGAAACACACATCACGAAGAACTGTCCGGCGACGCCTGTGATTCATGGCGCTCTCCACCTCAGACCGGGTGGCAGACAGCCTGTCGGCATCCTCCGTCGGAGGAGCATCCGGCTCTTGTCTTGTGTTCGCCTCCACTTCCGGACCACGCGATGGAGGATGGCTGGCGGAGGCTTGATTGGCAACCTCTCCGGACACTGTCCGGCGAGCGCTCCTTCTCCTGGAGAAAGTTATGAGCATTAATATACCTCCTAGGGATCCTTCCCTTAAAAACAGCGGTTCGCCGTACCGTTGCGGCGACGTTTCTATTTGCGTCGCACTCCTCTTCCGCCTGCTGGGCCGAACTGACCCTTGCTGGTCAGCCGCCGTAGGTTCGGCTTCCCGCCTCAAAGGCACCTCCTGCGATGCACCATCAGTATGGGATAGTCAGAATTGAGCATGGATCAAATGATGGTGTCAAGACCTCGATCATAGTCACCTGGGAGGCCAGAAACAAACCGGGGTAGTCAGCCGTAATGGCGACTAGGGCATTGTCCATGCTAAGTTGGTGGAACACCCCGTCGATCAGCTCCACCTTTATGTCCGGATCCTCTTCGGAGGCCGGATCAAGGGATCGTTCTGGATCCTCGGGCTGTGGAGTTAGGCTTTGTATGCCCTCCACGTCCCGGCGCAGCTCCTGCGTTGAAATCACGAAGTAAGATACTTGACTTTGGAAGTGTGGATCGGGTAGATAAACGTCCGCTTACCCAGCTCCGAGGGTTATTCAGGGAGAATCCATTCAATGGATTCGTGCGGAGGAAGTCCTCCTCCTCCCCCTTGTACAAGCCAGACAGGATCTTTGCCAGATCGGCTGCCGAGCCCAGCCCTCTGCGGCCATGATGGGTGGCGTCATCTTCCCCGTTGAAATCCCACATAGGGTGGCCCCTATATTGGAGTGGCTGCACCCCTCGCATAATGCACGTGGCCATGGTTCCAATCATGGTCAATCCGGAATGGGCCAATAACCTAATCCGGCCCATCAGATAATGGGCGCTCCCATCATCCTCCCGTTGAGGGCTCCGCGGGCGCCAACTCAGGCGTTTCTTCAAGGTAGCATTGCTAAACTCCGGGAGGCCGATCCGAACTGGATCCGGTAGAGGGGCATCCTCCATGTAGAACCATTCCGAAGGCCAGTCTTCGGACGCCTTCTTCGGGGTGCCGGATAGATATCCGGTCCCGGCGATGCGCCATATTTCGGCTCCGCCCACTTGATATATTGACCCCTCGTAAGAACGGGGTACAAGGCAAAACAATCTCTTCCACAGCGCAAAATGAGGCTCGATGCCCAGGAACAGCTCGCAAAGAGCTACAAAGTCCGCGATGTGCAAAATGGAGGCAGGTGTGAGGTGGTGAAGCTGGAGTCCATAGAACTCCAGGAGCCCCCGGAGAAACGGATGTATGGGAAATCCGAGTCCCCTTATTAGATAAGGGACGAAGCATACCCGCTCTCCTTTGGAAGGGTTGGGGACGCTCTCCGCCTGCTTTCCACCCCTGAAGGTGGCGAGTCTGGCTCGAACCGGAACCATGAAAGCTGGGGGAAGATATCCCTCGGTTTGGAGCGCCACTAGCTCGCTGTGTGGAACTGAGCATCTCTCCCAATCTCCTGGCTTAGGGCTGGGAGCGCGAGAGGAGGAGCCGCGTCGACTATCCATGATAGAATGGATTTTTGTCAAAGGCCCTTCAATGAGAACTTGCGGATGGAGGATGGTGTGAGCTGGATCTAGATCCTCCCATCTCTTATAGGTGGCTCGTTCGCACGGCTAGGGGGTAAAATGTAAAAATACCCTAGCTTTTCGCATTCATACGACACGTGGAAGAAGGCCATTATTGGGCGTAGAAGCCAAGGAGCGCAACATTTATAAGGAAGCCGGACACTACTCGACCGGAACATGAAGTTTGAAGGAGAACCCGCCTTGCAATGCCGAAGACAATATACGCGCCGGACTCGTCGTCGCTGAAGCCCGGTTCGGGGGCTACTGAGGGAGTCCCGGGCTAGGGGGTGTCCGGATAGCCGAACTATCATGATCGGCCGGACTCCAAGACTATGAAGATACAAGATTGAAGGCTTCGTCCCGTGTCCGGATGGGACTTTCCTTGGCGTGGAAGGCAAGCTTGGCGATACGGATATGTAGATATCCTACCATTGTAACCGACTCTGTGTAACCCTAGCCCTCTCCGGTGTCTATATAAACCGGATGGCTTTAGTCCATAGGACGAACAACAATCATACCATAGGCTAGCTTCTAGGGTTTAGCCTCCTTGATCTCGTGGTAGATCTACTCTTGTAACACACATCATCAATGTTAATCAAGCAGGACGTAGGGTGTTACCTCCATCAAGAGGGCCCGAACCTGGGTAAAACATCGTGTCCCTTGTCTCCTGTTACCATCCGCCTAGACGCACAGTTCGGGACCCCCTACCCGAGATCCGCCGGTTTTGACACCGACAACCACTATGGTGAGAGAGAAGTGAGGGTTGAAAAGATGAATTAAAATAAAGCACGAATAGAGAGAACAAAGAAACGCACCAGGAACTTGTAGCTTCGATCTAGCAGCGTGAGTTGCATATTTCCTGTGGCACAAGGGAATCAACAATTAAAAAATGATAGAAACTATGTAAACAAGGCGGTACCAGCACCGCGCGCCCCTATTTTGCTAAAACCTAGTGCCATGGATTTCAAGCGCGACCTCAAGATTTTTTATTTTTGTCTCCCTTGTCATCGATGTCCACAATCTGCACTCGCAATCGTACGAGTAGGGAAGGCAGGGGAAGAAGGCAAAGACGCAGAAGGTGGACAGAACAACGAAGGCAGATGCAGCGGTAGTCAGTGCCCCACAATGGCGGTCACGCCAAACCTAGGGCCGACGCTGACGTAAAGGACAAAAGTTGATGTCATGAGGACTGACGCCGGGGAGGGGGGTATCTGCCGCCGCCGCGTGCTTAGGATTCATGTCATAGATGAGAGGGCAAGGGAGCAGCGTAGATGGAGGATAAGTCGTGGGGTGGAGGAGCAGTCACCCAGCTTGAACGGGTGATGAGTAACAGGTCCGCGTACGTACATGTGACCCGACTTAAGCAGAAATTGCAGATTTTGTTACAGGAGCAAATACCTAATTGATGACGCACCCGACCCGCAACAATGCTAACCCGTAAATCTATCTACCGCGGGAAGTGCTGCACATCAAATGGTCATGAACGTTCAAAAGATTGATCGGATGGCTGAAAACACAGAATGCCTGAGAAGGCTCCTATGGTGCACAATTATAATGTATTTTAATAGCTTCTGATGTTTCAAAATTTGGTTGTTGTCTCAGTAGCAATTAATTCATTTGCAGATTGATCTTTTTGAGAAGATATGTCATAATTAACATGTTTCTTCAGTTTTTTAAAATAAGTATAGGTGATTTTCTATGTTGCTATAAACCTATTTCCCCAACAATTGTCACTGATCCAGTTTCAAATATTATAGGATGAAGGAAAGTGTTCTTACCTAGAGTGGGTTGATGAAGAGTAGCCACAGTCTTTTAAGATGTGTGTAACGCCCTGAGTTCGATGCACCGGGTGTTTGTCAGTTATTCGCCGTAGTTGTCATGTCATTTGCTTGCGTGTTGCATTTTATCATGTCATCATGTGCATCCCATTTTGTATACGTGTCCGTCTCATGCATCCGAGCATTTTCCTCGTTGTCCGTTTTGTAATCTGACACTCCTATGTCATCGGGCGTCCCCTTCTTGTCTCCTATTGTGAGCGGGTGTTAAACATTCTCGGAATGGATAGTGATTTGTCAAGCGGCCTTGCTATAGCACCGGTAGACCGCTTGTCAAGTTTCGTGCCATTTTGAGGTCGTTTGATACTCCAACGGTTAACCGGGTAACTACAAAGGCCTCTTTTGTGTGCAGCCCAACACGCCTCCAAAATAGGGATGGCACACGCAGGGTTTGGGTACGGGTGAAGTTACCCCATACCCCTTACCCACCCCCCTTGAACTTACCCATTACCCGTACCCATACCCGTCAACGGGTATAATTTTTCCCCGTACCCATCACCCGACAGGTTAAATGGGTACCCACGGGTGAAAATACCCATGTGTGCACACATCAAATTTAGCAAGAAATAATCATAAACGACATCACACAATGCTCATATATACGTACATCATAACATCTCTACGTATTGTCTATATACAAAAAAAATCTTACTCATCACAACATCTATATACATCATGTATAGGCAGAAATCATGCTTATATGGTTGAGGAGCACTGAAATCACGATTCACGATTCACATATATACATCATAACATCTCTACGTATCATGTGTATACAGAAAAAGCATATTCATCACAGTAGTTACATACATCATGTATAGGCTAAAAGACACATCATATCATCACATCATCTATACATCTACATACCACCTACGAATGCATCACACAATTTATATAGAAAACAAAACTACAAGATCAAATCATGACAAAATTGAAAATCACTAAGCAACAATAGCCTTGCCTCTTGTTCATGTGCTTGGTGGCAGCAGAGAATCGACTAAGTGGGTTAGGGCGAGGTGGACGGCTTGACGTGTTGCAAAGATGATGCGCCTTGGATACCGAGGTAGGAGGTACAGGTCCTTTACGTTGGCCAGGGGCTTGGCCCTTTCCTGGCGGACGGAGAGGCATGCCACCATCCAACGATGGTGTTGCACCGGGGTGGTCGCCGCCGTCCGCCTCAGTCCATGTGTGAGCGTGAGCTGCATCTCCTTCTCGTCGTCACTGTTCATGCAGAAGTTGTGGTCCTCATACCCAAGGTCCATGGCGTCCGAGCGGCTGGTAGCACTGGCGACGGCGAGGCAGTGAGCAGCTAGAGCGTTGGCGTCGGGGACTAGCGATGCCCGAGGAGGCAAGGAGACCAGGAGATGGGGAGGATATCAATCTCCGTCTCCCTAAATATGGAACGTGGCCACATATTGATTATTTACCTAAGTGGCTAAGCCTAATCACATTAATCACGCAGAGAAAACGAGATACATGGGATTCCTTCTATCTTCCATGTACGTGCGTGCGTGGGTGGGTGGGCAACATATAATGATTTTGTGCTTTAAAAAAATATGTAATGATTTTGTGGCAAGTTAGATGAGATAAATGAATAGTGAAGGCCCACCTAGCAAATTTTATGCGGGTATATGGGTACACGGGTATGGGATATGCTATCCCGTACCCGTACCCACTGTACCAGATGGGTTTAATTTTTTTCCATTAATATACCCATGGATAATTTTGTATCCCATACCCTTACCCTAATAGAGTTTTTTCCCATCGGGTACGTGGGTAATGGGTACCCATTGCCATCCCTACTCCAAAATGGCCAAATAACCCATCTAAGCCATCTCCATGCTCTCGGTCGTTCGATCATGACCGTGTGGGAAAAAACCGCACCTCATTTGGACTCTCCTAGCTCCCTCTACCTATAAATAGGCCCTCCCCTCAATTTTTCGCGCATGAACCCTAGCCTCCTTCCACCTCGCGCCGCCTGACAAATCCTACAGCCGCCGGACATGTCCGCCACCGCGCCCAAGCCAATCACGTGTTGCCAAGTCATCCGCCGTCGCCCCAGCTCCTCCCCGCGCTGCCGCGGCCCGCCAGGCCCGGGCGTAGCCCGCCGAGCCCATCGGGGCCCGGGGCAGCCTAGCCGCCGCGCCCCCGCTCCACCGCAAGCCCGAGCTCCTCCCGATCTCATCCTGCGCTGCAGTGCCTCGCTGCCCCGCCGCCGGGTCGCCAGAGACCAACCGCGGCGACCTCGCTGGACTGCTCCGCGTCACTGATCTCAGGTCCTGCCGCCCCGTCTCTCCTTCTCCTCCTCCCAGGCTCTCCATCACGATCTCTCTCCTATTCCAGGACGCCATAGATGGCAGCCCCAAGCTCCAACTCTGGTCAACGCCGCCCCGAGCTCCGTCCGCCGCCGCTTTGCCCGGATTCGGCAAGCCCGCGCCTCCACAGACCTATTCCCGGCCATCCCGAGCCCCGCAGGAGCCCCACGCCCCTCCCCCATCGGCGTTGACTTCCGCCATGGCTGCTTTGTACGAGGAATGGAGTTCCCCCGATCTGGATCCCGCGCTGGTAGTTTTTCATCAAGTCCTCAGAAAACCATTTTATGTTGCCCTGTTTATCATATCATAACTTTCCGCTCCTAGCTCCATTTTGCATGTATGATATATCAAAATGTTCGCTGTGAGATTCTCTTCATTTCATTCCATTCTGCCATGTTCATTTGAGTTCATCTTGATGCCCGAATCATCATTGCAAGAGTGCTATATGATGTTAATCTACTGAAACTGTTATAACTTGATGATTTGTCTTTTTTGTTGCATTTGATGTGTGCATATTATGAGCTTGAGCCCTACATGTGTTTTAAACTACATCATGCCATCTTTACAGCGGTGCAATCCATGTAGTTTTGTGAGTCTTGAGATAGTGCATCGAGCTCGTGAAGTAGGGTACTTGTTGTTATTGTTTTTGCTAGACTGTTTCTACTATATCATGATGCTATGTAAACCTGCTGCTACAAGTCATTCTATGCATAATATGGAGATGTTCACTAAGGATGTTTTGTTATCCATATCATGCTCTATCCATTCATGCCCCTGGTTGCATGTATAGCCTGCAGTAGCTTGTTGTAATCTTGCTCTGAAATTGCTAAATATTGTTGCTGTCAGCCTGTTAACATTAAGTTCAATGTTGCCATGATTGTTGTTAGTGATCCAATCATGCTATGGACTTGCTATTGCCATGTTTAGATTCATAAACATGTCTTCTTACTGTTAGTTACCTTTCCATGCCATGTATTGCTCTGTGGTGAGTGGTACAAGCTCACCAACATACCTACTTATTGTTGTTCCTGCCATGTCTGAATGTGTCATATCATTTGCCATGTTTGCATGGGTGCCATCATATTTTCAGTGCCCTTTTGGCTCATGGTCGGTAAGGGACTTTTGTTCTCTGCAATTAGTAGATTCATGCCATGCCTTTATTTGCCATGTTAAGTTCTTGTAACATGTAGTTTAATAGCTCTAAACTTCGCAACCTGATGTTATTTCTCCTAAGCCTGAAACTGTTATTATTTGCAATCTTGCCATGTCCTTTGGAGCATGTTCTAGTAGTTTCTGGAGATAGCTCATTGTTCATGTTTTGTCATGCATTACTTGTACATCATGTCCATGCCTTTTGTTTTCACGTTGAGTTTCTGTAGCATATTGTTTTGATGCTTGCTAGATGCCTAGTTGCTGTTTTGGACAGGTTGTCCTTTAAACATGTATAGAGTGTATGTGTTGAACCGTTGCTCCGTTTTGAGTGTGCTCTATATGAAACTTGCTTGATTTTTCATGTAGTTTCATATTATCATGTGGCATCCTTGTTTTGAGGTGTTTTCTTGATGTTTGTATGCATTTTGCATCAATGCCATGTTTAACTTGTTTTGCTCATATCTTCTAGGCCGTAGCTCCGAACTAAATGAACTTTATATCTCACTTGACTAGAATCTCGTGTAGATCATCTTGGTGCATCTTAACTTGCTGTTTAACAACTTGAACATAAGGTTTATTCAGTTCTGGACCAATTTCTAAATTTGCATATGAGGACTTACCGGAATTGTTATATGTTGTTTCCGGCCTCATTTATCCTTGCTTTGATGTGTTGCTCTTGTATGCATCATCTCTTGCCATGAGTAGCTTCATGTAGCTTTTTCATGCATCATGCTTGGTTGTGCATCATGTCATGTATATGTGTGGTGTGTTTACCATGTTGTGTGCTTCTTCTCGATAGTTCCCGTTTCGTTGCGATCGTGAGGATTCGTTCGTCTACTCTTGGTTCGTCTTCGTGGCTTCATCTTCTTCATGGACTCGTTCTTCTTCCTAGTGGGATTTCAGGCAAGATGACCGTCACCTTGGATCTCATTACTATCATTGCTATGCTAGTTGCTTCAATCTATCGCTATGCTGCGCTTCCTATCACTTGTTCTTCAAGCCTCCCCAATTGCCATGTCAGCCTCTAACCTTTGTTACCCTTCCTAGCAAACCGTTGCTTGGCTATGTTACCGCTTTGCTCAGCCCCTCTTATAGCGTTGTTAGTTGCAGGTGAAGTTGAAGATTGCTCCATGATGGACAGATTATGTTGGGATATCACAATATCTCTTATCTAATTAATGCATCTATATACTTGGTAAAGGGTGGAAGGCTCGTCCTTATGCCTGGTGTTTTGTTCGACTCTTGCCGCCCTAGTTTCCGTCATACCGGTGTTATGTTCCCAGATTTTGCGTTCCTTACGCGGTTGGGTGATTCACAGGACCCCCTTGATAGTTCGCTTTGAATAAAACTCCTCCAGCAAGGCCCAACCTTGGTTTTACCATTTGCCTCACCTAGCCCTTTTTCCCTTGGGTTTCCGGAGCCCGAGGGTCATCTTTATTTAGCCCCCCCCGGGCCAGTGCTCGTCGTGAGTGTCTGTCCAACCTGTCAGCCTTCGGTGGCCACCAGGGGCCACTCTGGGATGGCCTACCGGAAGTTTGGACAATCCGGTGTGCTTGAGAACGAGATATGTGCAGCTCCTATCAGGATTTGTCAGCACATTGGGGCGGCTTTGCTGGTATTGTTTTACCATTGTCGAAATGTCTTGTAAACCGGAATTCCGAGACTGATCGGGTCTTCTTGGGAGAAGGTATATCCTTCGTTGATCGCGAGAGCTTATCATAGGCTAAGTTGGGACACCTGTCGGCGTTCTGGGAACGGGGGTCCCCAGACTTGCCTGCCTGCGGCCTGCGGCCTGCGGCGTGGCTCAAAGGGGGCCCAGCGCGTCCCATCTTCATCAACACAAACCCAAGACCCTCGCGAGGGGCCAAGCCTCGCGGGGCGGACGACAAGGAGCTTCCTCAGGCACCGCCTCATCAGGCTGGCTCATGAGGAGGCGGAGAGTTCAAGGCGGGGTACCTCGCGAGGTGCCCATGACGCAAGCCATGATGACCAAGGGCGCCAGTCGGGCGCCAGCTCGCGCAGTGTCCTCCTTTCCTCTTTGGTGCAAAGGGGGCAAGCGTAGTCGAGAGCATTGGACAAAGGCATCCATTTCGGTGCAACAAGACCAAGACCAGCCCAACGGCCGGAAGGGAGTCATTGTGGAGCCCAAGCCGGCGTCACCACCAGAGCCTTTGACAGGCGAGGACCAACTTTAGTCAGGATAAGTGTACCCGCTGTTCCCCTTCAAAATGGCCAATTGTTGGCGCCCTTCCCGCTCAATATTTGGGAAGAGGCCCAGGGCCTTTGCCTATAAATAGGACTAGCCACCCCCAGGGTAGAGGCATCTAGAAGGCATCTAGAGGCATCTAGAAGG
This sequence comes from Triticum aestivum, assembly GCF_018294505.1. NCBI lineage: Eukaryota > Viridiplantae > Streptophyta > Magnoliopsida > Poales > Poaceae > Triticum > Triticum aestivum. Next base: position 327,990,018 of record NC_057813.1, read on the forward strand.
CATCTAGAAGGCATCTAGAGGCATCTGGAAGGCATCCAGAAGGCAGAGAGAGCTAGACCAAACCGAGAGCCAAGTAGCCTCAACCAAGAACAGACACTCGCGAGGCTGTTCTTCCTTGTATTGTTCATCATCAGCCCAAGAGGCAATCCACCACACCACACACTGGAGTAGGGTATTACACCACAATGGTGGCCTGAACCAGTATAAATCTTGTGTCTCTTGTGTTGTTCAGTTTGGTAGTTTAGGTCCCTGCGGTTCGGTGAGGAGCGAGTCGGTAGGGGGTCGAATCTCCGCACGCACCCCAGTGTTCGAACCTCAAGGGTCTGCCGGAACCCGAAATCCGATATTTGGCACGCCAGGTAGGGCTGCGCCAGAGTTTGCCTTCCGTCGCCCCGTTCTTCCCCGACCACCGCATCCATGTCCGACGCTCGTCGGGCTCGCGCCAAGCGCCGAGCCGCCCTCGCTTCCCATGTCGCCCAGACGGCTCCCATCGGCGGGCGCCCTCGTCGTTCCCCGTCACCCGCCGTCAACGCCATCACCGGCCCGGTGGGGAACGAGCAGCAAGCATCGTCCCAGCACCCGTCCATGAGGCGGGACGGCCGCACTGCCACACCCTCGCTCGCCCCTGCTGGTTCATCGTCACGCGCACCCCGCGCGGCCATGGGGGCCCGAGCTGCGCTCATCGCAGCAAACGAGCTCCTGCGCTACCGCTCCATCGACGACGTCTACGAAGAGTGGCTTGACCGAGTCACCGAGTTCGTCTGCGCCGCCGGAGGCGCCCCCGCGTCGTCCTTCTCGCTGTACCGCGCCCCGCCCTGCGCGGGCAATGAAGCTCCTGGGGCGCCTCAGCCGCCTCCTCAAGAAGGCGCCCTGGCCCCAAGACGCGCGGCCCCTGGGCGGAACCTGCTCCGTCAGGCGCCAGCGCGGCAAGAGCAGAGCTGCCAAGAAGTCCCTCGCCCTCGAGAAGCTGCCTGAGCGCTCCCTGCTCCAGCACGTCAAGACCCTGCGCTGCCACCAGCCGCGGCGCGTGGGGACCCGCAGGACCAAGCTCACCATCGCCCAAGGCCCCCTATGGCCACGGCGGGCTGTCGCGCCTTCACCCCCGAGCTGCGCAGCGTCGCGTGGCCTGGCAAGTTCAAGCTAGACCTGCCTCCTCGCTACGATGGCACAACTGACCCTGCGGAGTTCCTCCAACTCTACGAGTTGGGCATCAAGGCCGCCAACGGGGACGAAAAGGTCATGGCGAACTAGTTTCCCATGGCACTCAAGGACGGAGCTCGCACATGGCTCCTGAATCTGGCCCTAGGCACAATCTCCTCCTGGGGCGAGATGTGCACCCGCTTCATCGCCAACTTCCAGGGTACTCGTGACCGGCCACCCACCATGAGCGACATGCACTGTATCAAGAAGCAACCAGGGGAAACCCTGCAGAAGTACATCCAGCGCTTCAACAACGCGCGCCTCAAGATCCCCAGGGTGACGGAGGAGGCCATCATCTCGGCCCTCTCCGATAGCGTGCGTGACGTCAAGATGAAGGAGGAGCTGGCGATGCACGAAGACCTATGCACCTCCTTGGAGCTGTTCAACTTGGCGACCAAGTGCGCCAGGGCCGAGGAGGGGCGCCTTTCCCTCCTCGATCTGCCTGCTGCGGACCCCGAAGAGAAGAAGCCCAAGGCCAAGGACGTGAAGCGCAAGGGGGCTGCCATACTCGCAGCCGAGCCAGACACCAAGCGGGGCAGAGATCAGCCTGAATCCTCCAAGGGCAGTCGATACTACGTGTACCACGACCTCCACACCCACAACACCAACGAGTGCCAAGAGCTCCGGGCCGTGCGTGAGGGAAGGGTCGGCAGACGTCCCGACCGCAACTACCGGGGCTACGGCCGAGGAGGAGGAAGGAATCCAGGATGTTGGGAAGACCGCGGGCCACGCCAAGGGTGGCGCGACCAGCCTCGCGAGGACCGCTGGCAGGACCCGCCTCACGAGGGGGGCTAGAGGGATCGGCCTCGCGAGGATCGCCCGCAAGGGAACGTAGGCCTCCCTCTGCTGCCGCCACAGCCAAGAGAAATGAAGACCGTCATCAGGACGAGGGGGCTGGGGGCTTCCAGGAACCACGCGCAATCGCCTGCATCTTGGGCGGAGCTCAAGCCCCAGCCTCTTAGCGCATCTTCAAGCAGTTTGCCCGCGAAGTAAATGCAGTCCTACCCAAGCTCGAGGCCACGGGCCCTCTTAGGTGGTCGGCATGTGCCATCACGTTCAGCTCAGCGGATCAGCTCAAGTGTGCGGCCACAGCCGGAGTCCTCCCGATGCTTTGTTCCCCAATCATCAGCAACGTGCTAGTCACCAAGACCCTCATCGACGGCGGGGCAGGGCTCAACGTCCTGTCCGTGGAAACATTCAACAATCTTCAAGTTACCTACAGCCTGCTTCAGCCAACCAAGCCATTCTCCGGAGTCACCGACGGCTCCACGCTCCCGATAGGGCGGGTCCGCCTTCCTGTCACCTTTGGGGCACGCGACAACTACCGCACCGAGCTCATTGACTTTGACGTCGCCCACATTCGCCTGCCCTACAACACCATCCTCGGGTACCCGGCGCTGGCCAAGTTCATGGCCATAACCCACCACGGCTACAACGTCCTCAAGATGCCAGGAAGCGGCGGGGTCATCACGGTGCCCTGCGAAGAGAGGGACGCAGTGTGCTCCCTGGAGAGAGCCTTTCAGGCCGCGTCGCTGTAAGACCCGAACCGCGGAGGCAGGAGGCTTCCCGAGGCTGCCCCCAAGAAGAAGAAGACAACGACCGGCCTGGCCCCTCAGGAGGCAGGTCCCGCTGGGCCCACGCCTGCTCAGGGGGAGCCTCCCTCCATTGCATAGGGAGGCGCGCCCGACGCCTCCTCAGGCAGGGCTCGGGGGCTCTCCCCTAGAGGGCCGCCGACCTTGCCGAGGTCACAAGGGAGGCGCTTGGGCACCACGTGGAGGCGAGCTTCGAAGCACATTTCCCTCAAGAAGGAGCAAGGCAAGGAGGGTCAAACCCTCAGGAGTTCGTCAGCAAGGCCATTCAGGAGTTACAGGAATCAAGGGTCATGAGAGGCAGCCGCCCCCTACCTGCCGTGGCCCCCCATCCAGGCGAGGATGGTGGGCTACGCGTCTGCATCGACATACCGGGGCTCAACCGAGCCACGTCTCAAGGGCGTCTCTGGCCCTCGCGAGTGGGACGTTGCGAGGGCCCGCCCCACAGCTACGTGCGCATGCCCTTCGGCTTGCCAAACGCGGCTGCTGCACACCAACGTCTCATGAGGGCCATCCTGGAGGCTCAAGAGATCAGGCGTGCCGCAGCCCTAGTGGAGATGGAGATGGCCCGCGAGGAGCCACCAGCGCCTCCGGAGCCTCCCGAGGCTCCAGGGCCTGCGGGCTCGTGAGGATCGGCTCCTGCAGCCCACCGAGTCTGCTACACCAACACACCTTCGTCTCCAGCGTTATCAGGTGACATCTTTCGAGTTTTCATTTCCAGCTGGGAGCGCCCTCAGGGCTGCATTATTCCCAGGCTGCGCGGGTCCGCCCCTGGGGCATGTATCCTCTTTTATTTTCATGTCCTTAGCTTACCTTGTTGGGGGCGCCCCTCAGGCAGCATCATCCCCAAGCCACTCGGGCCAGTCCTAGCGGCATGTATCCTTCTTGCGCTTATGTTAGGGCTATGCTTTCAATCCACCATGCTTGTTATTTGGTGCCTTTTTCTCCTGGGTGTCGGAATCTTGGGCATTAAAGGGGGGTGCCTAAGCATCGCGACTCAGGGCTCCTACCGGCTCTCCGGCCCTCACCCTCTGGTCTTGTCCATGGCATCGCGACCTGGCATGCCAGCGACGGCTGAGACCAGCCCGAGAGCCGGGACCCGAGGGCGTAGAGTTTCGTCATCTAACCCATCTTGCGCGTTAAAGGGGGGGTGCCTGAGCATCGCGACTCAGGGCTCCTACCGGCTCTCCGGCCCTCGCCCTCTGGTCTTGTCCATGGCATCGCAACCTGGCATGCCAGCGACGGCTGAGACCAGCACGAGAGTCGGGACCCGAGGACGTAGAGTTTCATCATCTAACCTAGCTTGCGCGTTAAAGGGGGGGTTACCTGAGCATCGCGACTCAGGGCTCCTACCGGCTCTCCGGACCTCACCCTCTGGTCTTGTCCATGGCATCGCGACCTGGCATGCCAGCGACGGCTGAGACCAGCCCGAGAGCCGAGACCCGAAGATGTAGAGCACCGGCATCTGGCCAAATTTGCAGGAACACACTCGAAGATAAGGCCCAGAGCCAGGCGCAACCCGCCTTGAGGTAGGGCCCCGTGAGTCCCGCGCTGGCTCACGGGTGCCCAGATACACCTCGTCAAGCCCTACCGTGCCAGCCACGTGTCAGGGTGGGGCTCCTCCCGGAGGGGAGCCCCCTCCCATGCACGAGTGGAAGCACCATGCTCCGTGCTGGCTGATGACACTACCAAGGAGCGGTATGCCCGTACGCATACGGAAGCGCTATGCTCCGCGCTGGTGATAAACAACTGAGGGTGGCCTCCGGGCCGCATCAACCTCAGTGTCTGGCCTTGTTGCAACGCCTCCCCTCGGGAGTGCCGCGCGAAGGGGCTGGGCACGGGGGCTGCGCCTGGGTCATGCCCAGACGCACGCCACCTGGCCAGGCCCCCACGGGCCTGGTTCGTCGCGCGTCCCTCCCCGAGCGGAGCCAAGGTACAAAGGCCGTTTGAGCATCAAGGGGGACTCCTGAGCATCGCGACTCAGGAGCCTAACTGGTCACGTAGCCCCTCACTCCATAGTTCCGAAAGGCTAACAGCGGTTCAGGTATGCGCAGGGCCGGGCTCTGCAGACGTAGAACGACAAATCCACTCGCATCTTGCCTCCCTAAGGAGTCACCCCCACATCTCAGCTCCCTACTTGCTATTCGAGCGCCAAGGGGGACTCTTGAGCATCGCGACTCAGGAGCCTAACTTGTCACGTAGCCCCTCACTCCTTGGTCCGGTCCTGGTTTCCGGTCGGGGCCAATTGCGGCTGAGGTATGCGCGGGGCCGGGCTCTGCCGGCGTGGAACATAAGCAAGTAGGAAGGAATAATGCAAATTTCAGGGAATTCAAAGGCAAATATTACAGTCCATGCTGTTATCACAACATCAAACATAAGTTTTAACGCCTCCCCGAGGCATGGTACATGTGCAAGAATTAAAAGCAGGACGGGAGCCACAATGGAGTCACTTGCCGGTGGGAGAGCTGCGCGGGGCAGGTTCGGCTTGTTGAGCAGCAGGGCTAGCAGCGCTCCGCTTCGGCCTCATACTGAAGGCCCAGAACTTCCCCAGCAGGGCCTCCGCATGACCCTTCACGGCCTCAGCAGCGGCAGTGGCACGCTCGCCGCTCGCTGGCTCCAGCAGGCTGTCGAGGTCGATGTTGGGGTCACAAAGATAGACGTGGGTGAAGACCCGTGTCAGTGCTGCAGAAGACAAGACGCGTGCCTCGGCTTCGGCCGTGGGGCCAAGGCCAAGGGTGACGTCGTGAAGGGCGTGAACCAGGAAGGGAAGCAGCTTGGCGGGGCCATCCTCCTCGCAGGCCAGTGGGCTCTCAAGGATGCTGTCATAAAGCGTCTTCAGCGAAGTGTGAGCTTTCTCTTCCATGTCCGCGAAAGCCACGCGATCCTTGGCAAGAACCCGGGCCTTGCCGTCCAGCTCAACCTTCCTTGCCTCCAACTCTTGCTCCAGCGCGCCCAGGCGGCCACGGCGCGTCTTGAGCTTGGCCTCCAGGTCCCTGACGGCCGCCTCGCGAGCCTTCATGCTTTCCTGCTGCTCTTCACGAAGGCGGACCTCCTTGGCAAGCTGGTTCTGCAGGCCCTTCAGCTTGCTCTCCAGCATCTCACAGTGACCTCGGATGCTAGCTGCCTCCCCAAGGGCAGAATCGCGGGCAACCTTCGCCTCAAGAACGGCCTGCTTCTCCTCGTCGCAAGCCGTCGAGGCCTGGACCAGCGCCACCCGTATCGAAGCATCGGAGCAAATCCATCCAGAAGCCAGCTCCAAGTGCCCGGCCACTAGACGAGGGTCGGCGCCCAGAAGATCCTGTCGCAGACGGTCCAGTCTGGCAATGGCGCGATCCAGAACAGTATTCGAGGAAGCAGCAGTCGGTGGAGTAGGAGGAGAAGACGGCAGCGTGACCACAGCATCCTGAGGCGGAACCAGCTGCGTCATGGCGGTAGTGGAGGCAGCGTCAAGCAAGGGCACCTCGGGAGTCGCCTCGGTCAAGGGGGCTGAGCTCGCCCCAGCAGGCTCAGCCTGACCTCGCGAGGATGCCCGGGCAGGAGAGGCCTGCGCGTCACAGTCACCTTCTTTCTCGGGCAGGGGCACTGTCACGGATGGGGCCTCAGGAGCTCCCTTCGGCTTCTTTGCCGCGGGCGCCAGCCTGGCCAGGAGATACAAGCATCAAGTCTCGGCAACAAAACAATAAGCAAGACAGAAATTGAGCACTTACAGGTCGTTGCAGGTGGGCTCAAGCAGTCTCCGGCCATACTTGAAGCCCGAGAGCCGGCTGCAAGGGTCAGCTTCAAGGAGCTCGGGAGCAGGAGGCGCGCCTGCGGATCGCCTCGAGGCCGGGGCAGACCCGCGGTGGACCAGCCCAGTCCGGTCCTTCTTTGGGAACGGAGGCAGGTTCCCGCCGCCCTGCTCATCCTCATCCTCGTCGTTGTCACTCTGGGGGAGGCGGAGAGTGCGGGACCTGCACCGAAGGGGAGGAGCCCTTGACTCCGCCTCTGAGTCAACCCCCTCTTCCCGCTCCCCTTCTTCCTCCTCTTCGCTGGAGTCGCCGGAGGACACGTCCACCAGGTCTTCTGGAGCCTCCGCGGGCATGAGCCCGTCCCCGTTGAAGACGGGCATGGACCCCACTACCTGCTCCCAATCCTCGCGAAGGAACAGGGGTGTAGGGGCGCCCTCCAGCCTCGCCACGTCGCCCCCAACCAAGGACCGGAGGACCACAGGCAGGTCCTCGTCGGCCAGGACCATGGGGCTCGGGTGAGGCCTCCACATCGGAAGCGAGTACTGACGGAGCGGAGCCAGATGATGCTCCAGGAACTCCCTCAGCAGCGACGCACTGGTCAGCTTCGCCGTCGCCACGCTGGCCGGCCTCAAATCTGCGTCCATCTTCTCCAACACCAGCTTCACGCAGGGATCCGGAAGCTCCACTCGGGACCAGTTGTCAGAGCTCACAGGGTGCTCCGTTGGCAGGATCAGCCGAGGGTGGGTGCGCCTAGCATCCACCAAGACCCACTTGCTCCTGAAGCCCTCAATCCTCTTCCTAGGATTCGAAATGGCGATGGACCCGTCGTACGCGATGAAGCTTGCACATGCGGAGGCGGAGCCACGGGAGGTCCGGAGAGAGAAGTAGTGGCGCAGCAAGGCCACCGAGGGTTTCACCCCTACGTGGGCCTCACAATAGTAGGCGAAGATCGCCAAAAGAAGGACGGAGTTGGGATGGAGGTGCAGAGCTTGAATATTGTAGTAGCGGAGGATAGAGAAGAAAAACTCAGAAAAGGGAGGCACCAGGCCGGCGGCGATGGCGCTCACGAAGAGCGGATAGAAGGTGCTCCCTCAGCCTTCAGGGACGGAGGAGCCAACCTTGAACGCCTTCGTCCCGTCGATGCCCTGCGCCGCCGCCATCTGGCGCACCAGGGCAAGGCTCGCCGTTGACACGTTTGGCGAGTCCAAGGCAGGCGAATACCAAGCTCCGGCCGGGACTTGGCGAGGCGCCATGACTGGCTAGGGCACGCAGGCGGAGTAGATCTGAAGACTTTGGAAGCAGGAAGGAGGGATGCAAGAAAGGGGATCTGAGCAGCAATTGGAGGAAGTAAAGGAGGCAAGGGAGATGCTGCTCCTTTATCAACCCGCGCGGTTGCAGAGGCACCCACGTCCAATCAACCGCCATGCGGCGCCCAAGGCCGCAGGCTGTTAGGGCCCACGACGCTTCGCACTTGACCTTCCGCCTCTCTGCTCGGCCAAGTTCAGGCGCACCGTGGGCCCGGGGGCTACTGTCGGCGTTCTAGGAATGGGGGTCCCCAGACTTGCCTGCCTGCGGCCTGCGGCGTGGCTCAAAGGGGGCCCAGCGCGGCCCATCTTCATCAACACAAGCCCAAGTCCCTCGCGAGGGGCCAAGCCTCGCGAGGCAGACGACAAGGAGCTTCCTCAGGCACGGCCTCATCAGGCTGGCTCATGAGGAGGCGGAGAGTTCAAGGCGGGGTACCTCGCGAGGTGCCCATGATGCAAGCCATGACGACCAAGGGTGCCAGTCGGGAACCAGCCCGTGCAGTGTCCTCCTTTCCTCTTTGGTGCAAAGGGGGCAAGCGCAGGCGAGAGCATCGGACAAATTCGTCCATTTTGGTGCAACAAGAACAAGACCAGCCCAACGGCCGGAAGGGAGTCATTATGGAGCCCAAGCCGGCGTCACCACCAGAGCCTTTGACAGGCGAGGACCAACTTTAGTTAGGATAAGTGTACCCGCTGTTCCCCTTCAAAATGGCCAATTGTTGGCGCCCTTCCCGCTCAATATTTGGGAAGAGGCCCAGGGCCTTTGCCTATAAATAGGACTAGCCACCCCCAGGGTAGAGCCATCTAGAAGGCATCTAGAGGCATCTAGAAGGCATCTAGAAGGCATCTATAAGGCATCTAGAGGCATCTGGAAGGCATCCAGAAGGCAGAGAGAGCTAGACCGAACCGAGAGACAAGTAGCCTCAACCAAGAACAGACCCTCGCGAGGCTGTTCTTCCTTGTATTGTTCATCATCAGCCCAAGAAGCAATCCACCACACCACACACAGAAGTACGGTATTACACCACAATGGTGGCCTGAACCAGTATAAATCTTGTGTCTCTTGTGTTGTTCAGTTTGGTAGTTTAGGTCCCTACGGTTCGGTGAGGAGCGAGTCGGTAGGGGGTCGAATCTCCGCGCACACCCCAGTGTTCGAACCTCAAGGGTCTGCCGAAACCCGAAATCCGACAACACCCCTGCAGGGTACAAACTTTCGAGAATCGTGCCCGCAGTTATGTGGCAGATGGGAATTTGTTAATGTCCGGTTGTACAGAACTTGACACCAGATACGAATTAAAACGCATCAACCTCGTGTGTAGCCGTGATGGTCTCTTTTCGGCGGAGTCCGGAAAGTGAACCCGGTTTTGGGTTATGTTTGACGTAAGTAGGAGTTCAGGATCACCTCTTGATCATTGCTAGCTTCACGACCGTTCCGTTTGCTCTCTTCTCGCTCGTATTTGCGTATGTTAGCCACCATACTTGCTTAGTCGCTGCTGCAACCTCACCACTTTACCCCTTCCTTACCCATTAAGCTTTGCTAGTCTTGATACCCATGGTAATGGGATTGCTGAGTCCTCGTGGCTCACAGATTACTACAACAATAGTTGCAGGTACAGGTTATGCGATGATCATGACACGAGAGCGATGTTTGCTTGATTTTGAGTTCTTCTTCTGCTTCTTCTTTGATCAGGGGATAGGTTCCAGGTCGGCAACATTGGCTAGCAGCGTGGATGTCGTTTGAACTTCTGTTTGTGTTTCATCCGTAGTCGGATGTTGATCTTATGGATGATGTATTGATGTATTCGTGTGGCATTGTATGCCTTATGTATGTATCCCTATCTATTATGTAATGTTGATGTAATGATATCCACCTTGCAAAAGCGTCTTCAAGATGCGCTTCTATCCTTGGTGGGACCTTCGAGTTCCTTTAGGATAGGGTCGCATCTTGGGCGTGACAAGTTGGTATCAGAGCCTCGACCGACCATAGGAGCCCCCTTGATTGATCGTGTAGTTTGGCCGTTGTTAAGTCTAGAGGAAAACTGTTTTCGGAGTCTAGTTATATCGAAGAGTAGGAATTCTTTTTACTCCTCAGCCCCTTCATCGCTCAGGTCAGGAATCTTGACGTAGGTGTTTTGAATTACTCCTCTTCCCCTTCAAATTTTTCTTTAGGATCACGCAGTTGGTTTTTCGGTCGTTGGTTCTCAGCTCTTTTATCCGGTGCATTTCTCGTCATGTTGACTCGAGCCTCTTCATCGTTGCCAAGTTCAATCCTCAGTTGTTTTCTTTTTCCCACCCGCCCACCCCTTTTTCATCTCGGAGCCGGAGTCCGTAATCGAGTATCCATCCTACTCGTGTGAAGCCTTTGTTTTCTTTCAACCGGTGTTTTCTCTTCAAGATATTCGTCGGTTCCCCCTTCCAAGTGTCTTTGTTTTTCCCGCCCTCCCACCCTCTTCTTAACGGAGCTTGAGTCTCTTTC
>NC_057813.1:328300690-328436332 GCF_018294505.1 Triticum aestivum
GTAGAAATTGTTGATCTCTCATGCTTCACTTATATTATTTTGAGAGTATTATAGAATATCATGGTATTTTCTATGGCTATAAAATTGGTCCTAGAATGATGGGCGTCCAGGTTGGGTATAATAAAAACTATCATAGAAAGTGAATTGGATGCTATGATCAATTTGATGCTTGATAATTGTTTTTAGATATGAGGATGGTGATATTAGGGTCATGCTAATGGAGTAATGATGAATTTAAGGAATACTTGTGTTGAAGTTTTTGATTCCTGTAGCATGCACGTATGGTGAACCGCTTTGTGATGAAGTTGGAGCACAATTTATTTATTGATTGTCTTCCTTATGAGTGGTAGTCGGGGACGAGCGATGGTCTTTTCCTACCAATCTATCCCCCTAGGAGCATGCACGTAGTACTTCGTTTTCAATGACTTGTAGATTTTTGCAATAAATATATGAGTTCTTTATGACTAATGTTGAGTCCATGGATTATGCGCACTTTCACCCTTCCACCATTGTTAGCCTCTCTTATGCCGCCAAACTTTCGCCGGTACCATACAACCTCCATATACCTTCTTCAAAACAGCTACCATACCTACCTATCATGGCATTTCCATAGCCATTACAAGATATATTGCCATGCAACTTTCCATCGTTCCGTTTATTATGACACACTCCATCATTGTCATATTGCTCTTTGCATGATCATGTAGTTGACATCGTATTTGTGGCAAGGAAACCTTCGTAATTCTTTCATACATGTCATTCTTGATTCATTGCATATCCCGGTACACCACCGGAGGCATTCATATAGAGACATATTTTGTTCTAAGTATTGAGTTGTAATTCTTGAGTTGTAAGTAAATAAAAGTGTGATGATCTTCCTTATTAGAGCATTGTCCCAAGTGAGGAAAGGACGATGGAGACTATGATTCCCCCACAAGTCGGGATGAGACCTCGGACTTTACAAAAAAAAGAGGCCAAAGAAGCCCAAATAAAAAAGGAGGCCAAAGAAGCCCACCGAATAAAAAAATTAAAAAAGGAAAAAGAAAAAAACGGAAAAGAGAAAAAAAATGAGAGAAAAAGAGAGAAGGGAGAATGCTACTATCCTTTACCAAACTTGTGCTTCAAAGTAGCACCATGATCTTCATGATAGAGAGTCTCCTATGTTGTCACTTCCATATACTACTGGGAATTTTTCATTATAGAACTTGGCTTGTATATTCCAATGATGGGCTTCCTCAAAATGCCCTAGGTCTTCGTGAGCAATCAAGTTGGATGCACACCCACTTAGTTTCTTTTGTTGAGCTTTCATACACTTATAGCTCTAGTGTATCCGTTGCATGGCAATCCCTACTCACCCACATTGATATCTATTAATGGGCATCTCCATAGCCCGTTGATACGCCTAGTTGATGTGAGACTATCTTCTCCTTTTTTTTCTTCTCCACAACCACCATTCTATTCCACATATAGTGCTATATACATGGATCATGCTCATGTATTGCGTGAAAGTTGAAAAAGTTTGAGAATACTAAAGTATGATACAATTCCTTGGCTTGTCATCAGGGTTGTGCATTATTAAATACTTTGTGTGATGAAGATAGAGCATAGCCAGACTATATGATTTTGTAGGGATAGCTTTCTTTAGCCATGTAATTTTGAGAAGACATGATTGCTTTGTTAGTATGCTTGAAGTATTATTGTTTTTATGTCAATATGAACTTTTATTTGAATCATTTGGATCTGAACATTCATGCCAAAATAAAGAAAATTACATTGAGCATTATGCTAGGTAGCATTCCACATCAAAAATTCTGTTTTTATCATTTACCTACTCAAGGACGAGCAGGAATTAGGATGGGGATGCTTGATACGTCTCCAACGTATCTATAATTTTTGATTGTTCCATGCTATTATATTACCCGTTTTGGATGTTTATGGGCTTTACTTTACACTTTGATATCATTTTTGGGACTAACCTACTAACCGGAGGCCCATCCTGAATTGTTGTTTTTTTTGCCTATTTTAGTGTTTCAAAGAAAAGGAATATCAAACGGAGTCCAAACAGAATGAAAACTTCGGGAGCGATCTTTTTGGAACAAACGCAATCCAGGAGACTTGGAGTGGACATCAAGGAGCAGCCAAGGCGGCCACGAGGCAGGAGGGCGCGCCCTAAGAGGGTGGGCGCGCCCTCCACCCTCGTGGGCCCCTCGTGGCTCCCCTGACCTACCTCCTTCGCCTATATATATCTACGTAATCTGAAAACATCTAGGCGCACCACGGAAAACTATTTCCACCACCGCAACCTTCTGTATCCACGAGATCCCATCTTGGAGCCTTCGACGATGCTACTCCGGAGGGGGAATCGACCAAGGAGGGCCTCTACATCATCTCCAAGGCCTCTCCGATGAGTTGTGAGTAGTTTACCACAGACCTTCGGGTCCGTAGTTATTAGCTAGATGGCTTCTTCTTCTCTCTTTGAATCTCAATACAAAGTTCTCCTCGATCTTCTTAGAGATCTATTCGATGTAACTCTTTTTGCGGTGTGTTTGTCGAGATCTGATGAAATGTGGGTTTATGATCAAGTTTATCTATGAGAATTAATTGAATCTCCTCTGAATTCATTTTTGTGTGATTGGTTATCTTTGCAAGTCTCTTCGAATTATCGGTTTGGTTTGGCCTACTAGATTCATCTTTCTTACAATCGGAGAAGTGCTTAGCTTTGTGTTCAATCTTGCAGTGTCCTTTCCCAGTGACAGCAGGGGCAGCAAGGCACGTATTGTATTGTTGCCATCGAGGATAAAAAGATGGGGTTTATATCATATTGCTTGAGTTTATCCCTCTACATCATGTCATCTTTCTTAATGCGTTACTCTGTTCTTATGAACTTAATACTCTAGATGTAGGCAGGAGTCGGTCGATGTGTGGAGTAATAGTAGTAGATGCAGAATCGTTTCAATCTACTTGTTGCATATGTGATGCCTATATACATGATCATGCCTAGATAATCTCACAACTATGCACTTTTCTATCAGTTGCTCGACAGTAATTTGTTCACCCACCATAATACTTATGCTATCTTCAGAGAAGCCACTAGTGAAACCTATGGCCCCCGGGTCTATGTTTTATTATATAAGTTTTCATCTACTTTTATTTGCATCTTTTACTTTCCAATCTATGTCATAAAAATACCAGAAATATTTATCCTATCTTATTATCTCTATCAGATCTCACTTTTGCAAGTTTCCATGAAGGGATTGACAACCCCCATATCGCATTGGTTGCGAGGTTATTGTTTGTTTGTGTAGGTGCGTGGGACTTTTGATGAGCCTCCTACTGGATTGATACCTTGGTTCTCAAAAACTGAGGGAAATACTTACGCTACTTTGGTGCATCACCCTTTCCTCTTCAAGGGAAAACCAACGCAGTGCTCAAGAGGTAGCTCTGTATCGCCCTAGGTTATATCTATCTCATGATGAATATCATCCAGCAAGTCACGGATCCAATGCCTACGAATTTATCTTATATTGTTTCTGCTAAGTTACTATTGCTACTGCTATCATTACTGCTACAAAATCCTGCTATCACTGTTACCGTTACCGTTGCTACTGTTGCTATCATTAAAACTATCATATTACTGTGCTAATAACCACTTTGCTGTAGATAATTAATCTCCAGGTGTGGTTGAATTGACAACTCAGCTGCTAATACCTTCAAATATTCTTTGGCTCCCCTTGTGTCGAATCTATAAATTTGGGTTGAATACTCTACCCTCGAAAACTGTTGTGATCCCCTATACTTGTGGGTTATCAAGACCTTTTTTGGCGCCGTTGCCGGAGAGCATAGCAATATTTGTTGAGTCACTTGGGATTATTATCATATTATCACTATGAAGAATATGAAGGATGCTAAGACTAAGATTTTTCCCTCAAAAACGAGGGGAGGTAAGGAACTGCCATCCAGCTCTGCTTTAGATTCACCTTCTATTATAAGTAAACTTGCAACACCACCACATGCTATTAATTCTGATATGTCGCAAGTTACTGATGATGCTACTTCTGCTATGAATGCCACTCATGATGATGCTAGTACCTTGCTTGATAATGATGTGCCACTAGTTGAATTTCTTGATGAACAAATTTCTAGAGTAACACAACATGATATTGTTGAATCTGATGATGAACTTGAAATTGAAAATCTTGAAACAACTACTAGAACTAGTCATCCTAGATATGAATTACCAAAGTTACCAGAAGGTTATACTATGAGTGAGGAGGCAACTAGAGATTTTCTTGCTTGTAAGGATAAGGATGATCTAGAGAAATTATTATGCAAGTATAAAGGAAGATCTCTAAATGCTAGAATGAAATGGGATCCTGAGTTTGCTACTTGTAACACCCCGGATGTAATTTTCCATTTTTGTAACTCCAACTCTTGCCATTTCCGGTAATGTGATATGTTATTTCCTCCGTGGTTTGGTTTTTGTATTTAGTTTTGCATTTTGTTCATGTCATGGATCTCATCTCATAGCATCATGTGCATTGCATCGGCATTGTTTTCTTAAAACTTGCATCTGCTCGTAGTTGCCGCTCCTCGCTTCTCTCCGTTGTGTTTGTTGACCGTTCCGAGACCAACCGTCTTTTCTTTTCCCTCTTGTCAAACCACCTAACCTCTCTGCACAACCACCAACCCCTTCTTGCGCGCGTCCGAAAACTGCTCCGAATCCAACCGGGCTGTCATTATCGATGGGTCCGGATAATCCCCAAACGTCCCTAAAACATCTCCGTTTTCTTAATTGGACTTCCTAACCTATTTATCCCGGGCCGTTCAATTTTGATCGGAAGGACCAGATAACCCCTAACCTCATCCATGTGATGTATATATAATCATCCAACCCTAGATCCTAGGCACCTTGTCCCATCCTTCCATTCCCTCCGCCGCCACCCGACCAAATCCCTTCGCTCTTAGGATCCTCCCAGATCCACCTCTCCGCCTGACCACCTCCCTCGTTTTCAGCATCGAGCCAACCACCTTCTCCTCTCAATCCATGGTCATCCCCTCCCGGCCTCCTCGCTGGAGCCTTTGCCCCGTCGAGCACCACCATATGAGCCCCGTCGCGTCCTCTCCTTCCCTCGTTTTCCTCCTTTCTGTATGTCATCTCTCTCTCCCGTTCTCTCTGTACCAGGATCCAGCCGCCGCCCCGCCTGGCAGGACCTTGCCGTCCCGCACTCAAGCTCTCCTCATGCCCCAAGCCATGGCATCCGAGGCCTCCCATGCCTCGCCTCATCGGAGCCCTTTCAGCCCAGACGCTCCCAAGGCCGAGCGCCCGAACCCAGGGTCTCGAGGACCTTGCCGTTCTGGCCTCCTCCTCCGCACCGGCGAGCGCAACTCCGGCAGCCATGTGTCCAGCACCATGCCCCGCCTCCTTCCCTCCTTCTTCCTCCTTCCTCTCTATTTTTCTCTGAATTCTCCCCGTCATGGCCTTGCAGCTCCCGCCGCTGCCCTGCTCCGTTCGTCCCCATCTCCGCCAGATCCGGCGAGGCACCGCGTCCCCGCCGCTGGATCGAGTCGCCTTCACCCCGTCCTCGCCTTGCCGAAGAGGCTCTGCCTTCACCAAGTCCCAGCATCGCCGGCCTCTGCTCGCTCTGCATCGAGCTGAGGGGCTTCGCTTGTCCCGCTCGCCCGCCCGTTGACCGCGTCCCCACCTCCTCGTTCGATCCAGCCAGGAGCAGCCCAGCAACTTCGGCCCAACCCCAGCTCTCTTCTGCTCCACCGACCAACCTGCTATGGTGCAACGTGAGTAGCCCAATCCATCTATTTCGGCCCGATGCGTGTTTTGTTCCCTGTTGCGATTTTAGCATTTATCCCAGGTTTTACAGATTTGCAGAAAAACCCCTAGAGTTCATGCATTTAAAAACTCAACAATCGTGCATCATATGTAAATAATTTATATATGTAAAGTGCTTAGAATTTCATCTAGTTTCATAATATGCGACTTTCATCCATGTTAAAATGTTTAAAATGTTGTTTGCATTTAATTTGTTTAATGCCATGCTAAAATGATTAATTTCATAACTAAATAACCGTAGCTCCAAATTTAATAAACTTTATATGTAAATTGGGTAAAAAATGCCTAGTTTAACATGGTGGCATTACTTTGCATGTTTAACAACAATAAAATTGTGTTTAGATCAGAACAGTACCAAATTTATGGGGATTTTCCGGAATTGTTATTTGTTGTTCCGGCCTCATTTAAACTTGCCTAGATGGGTAGTTTTCATATGCTTCACCCCTTGACATGTTTAATAACATTTAATATATTGGGTACATAAACAAGAGTTATTAACTAAATAATTAAATGTGGTGTTTCTCCAATATGCAACCCGTTGCATATTGAGCTTCACTTAACTTGTAGTATTGTTTGTTGCACTTTTTCATGTCGTGCCTCATTAAACCGGACATGCATCATATTTGATTGTGCATCATGCCATGTTTATGCTTGTGTGTTTACCATGTTGCTTGCTTCTTTCCGGGTTGCTTCTCTCATTAGCTTCGGTTTCGTTCCGGAGTTGTGAGGATTTGTTCGACTACGTCCGCTTGTCTTCTTCACGGTCTCATTCTTCTTCCTAGCGAAATCTCAGGCAAGATGACCATTACCCTCGATATCAATTCTATCTTTGCTTGCTAGTTGCTTCGTTCTATTGCTATGTCGCGCTACCTATCTCTTGTTTACCATGCCTCCCATATTGCCATGTCAGCCTCTAATCCACCTTCCTAGCAAACCGTTGTTTGGCTATGTTACCGATTTGCTCAGCCCCTCTTATAGCGTTGTTAGTTGCAGGTGAAGTTGAAGATTGCTCCATCATTTGCAGGATTATGTTGGGATATCACAATATCTCTTATTTAATTAATGCATCTATATACTTGGTAAAGGGTGGAAGGCTCGGCCTTATGCCTGGTGTTTTGTTCCACTCTTGCCGCCCTAGTTTCTGTCATACCGGTGTTATGTTCCTTGATTTTGCATTCATTACACGGTTGGGTGATTTATGGGACCCCTTGACAGTTCGCTTTGAATAAAACTCCTCCAGCAAGGCCCAACCTTGGTTTTAACATTTGCCACCTAAGCCTTTTTCCCTTGGGTTCTGCAGATCAAGGGTCATCTTTATTTTACACCCCGGGCCAGTTCTCCTCCGGGTGTTAGTTCAAACTAGAGCACCATGCGGGACCGTCCCTTGGCAACTTGGGTTATGTTGGTACTTGTATGCTTGGCTTATCCGGTGTGCCTTGAGAACAAGATATGTGCAGCTCCTATCGAGATTTGTCGGCACATTCGGGTGGTCTTGTTGGTCTTGTTTTACCATTGTCGAAATATCTTGTAACCGGGATTCCAAGACTGATCGGGTCTTCCTAGGAGAAGGAATATCCTTCATTGACCGAGAGAGCTTGTGATGGGCTAAGTTGGGACACCCCTGCAGGGTTTAATCTTTCGAGAGCCGTGCCCGTGGTTATGTGGCAGATGGGAATTTGTTAATATCCGGTTGTAGAGAACTTGACACTTGACTTAATTAAAACACATTAACCGCGTGTGTAGCCGTGATGGTCTCTTTTCGGCAGAGTTCGGGAAGTGAACACGGTCATTGTGTTATGATTGGGCATAAGTAGTTTCAGGATCACTTCTTGATCACTTCTAGCTTCTCGACCGTTTTGTTGCTTCTCTTCTCGCTCTTTTTTGCGTATGATAGCCACCATATTTGCTTAGTGCTTGCTGCAACTCCACCTCATTACCACTTCCTACCCATAAGCTTAAATAGTCTTGATCTCGCGGGTTCTGAGATCGCTGAGTCCTCGTGACTCACCAGATACTATCACAACAGCTGCAGGTGCCGATGATACCAGTGCAGGTGATGCAACCGAGCTCATATGGGAGCTCAACGAAGATCTTGTTCGTTGCTATGTTTCGTTTCATGTTGATCAGTAGTGGAGCCCAGTTGGGACGATCGAGGATCTAGCAGTTGGGTTATCTTCTTTTCTTTTGGCTTCGTCCGTAGTCGGACTATGTGTGTACTCTGAATGATGTATGATTTATTTAAGTACTTGTGTGAAGTGGCGATTGTAAGCCAACTCTTTATCCCAGTCTTGTTCATTACATGGGATTGTGTGAGGATGACCCTTCTTGCGACAAAACCACCATGCGGTTACACCTCTAAGTCGTGCTTTGACACGTGGGAGATATAGCTGCATCGTGGGTGTTACAAGTTGGTAATCAGAGCCATCCCCGACTTAGGAGCCCCCTGCTTGATCGAATCGCTGATGTTGTTGAGTCTAGAACAAAAAATGTTTTGAGTCTTAGGATTATATATATTGGAGAGTAGGATTCTTTTTACTCCTTAGTCCCTTCGTCGCTCTGGTGAGGTCTCCTGACGTAGATCTTTTGTCTTTCCTTGCCTCAAATTTCACCAAAAAAATTAGGATCACGCGGGTATCTTGGGATCGTTCCGATATTCTTATGACGAGAACATTGTTCTTGGTGCCTCCTGACATTTAGGGGTTGTGGCAGTGTTCCAGGGAGTTGAGCTCCAAGGTGTTGTCGTCATAATTTTATCGTTGCAGTTCTAGAATATCTGAGTTTTGTCGACATCGAAAATCTCTTTTATGCAGTTAGTGGTAAGATAATCTCGATGCCACCCAGTACTGGGGAGTTCGGGAGTATTGCCATAGCTCGTATAACGGATGCTTTTCGAAGGTTGAGGTACACGATTTCCGAAGGTTTCTTGGTTATGTGTGGACGGATGGATACAGCTTGGATGTAGGGATTGTTAGTTTTGGATGAGATATATATTGCTTCCCCTGTATCCCCAAAACCAGATTGCATAACCAGAAAGTTTTAGGAGTTTATAAGTGGGAATTCAAGTATCTCGTAGGATATCTTTCCAACATACACATGATACGATATGGGATCTATCATATGTTTGTTTCCGGCTTATTCTGCAAGCCAAATCCTTTGTATTGTTTTATTTGTCGTATTCGAGTTGCTTCAAAGTCAAATGTTGAATCCATACCTTTCCTAAACGGTGTTCTCATATTGCTATGTGAATACTAATCCTTCTTGATCATCGAGGTCGTCATGTTAATTCTTTTCCAACCGGCGTGCTTCTCTTCAAGTGGATCCAATCGTTTCAACATTTTCGAGATCAATTCTAAGTTTTTCTCAACGGTATCCATTCCATCTTCCCCAAGTTGCCTTTGTTTTCCCGCCCTCCCACCCTTTTTCTTCAAGGACTCAGATTTCTTAATCAAGTATCATTTTATTGATGGGAAGTCTCTCCATTCCTTTTCGTCAATGTTCTTACCCGGTGATTCCCATGAAGATGCTAACGGAGCTTCAAGTTTATTATTTTTCGTTCTCTTTTATTCCCCGGTGGATTCAATTCAAGCTTTGTCGATCATATCCTTTCCTCGGTTCAAATGTTTCCCATGCGGGTGCACCTCTTAATCATCCACTTTTCGCCATTCATTTGTTCAGGAGTACTGAAGATACCTCAGGAGATTCATGTTTTCATTCCTAATCCATTCAAGATATCTCGAGGTTCTTATCTCTTTTGATCCATTCAATTCAATCGGCGTATTCTCTCTTTTAAATAGTTCAATGGTGTATCTTTTGGGTGGGCCCTAACCCACAGGTCGTTTCCTAGGATCTTACCTGACTCTTCTAATTTTTCCTAGAGCTATTCCCAAATTTTTTCGAAGTTTGATGTAAGAATGAATTTCATCAGTTAGATGTTTTCCAAGATCAATTTCAAATTATTTCTCATTGTTGGCTCAACCTCTTTGTTTTTCATTCTCCCGGAGTATCTCAACAATTCGTGGTGTTGTTTCTCATCGTCATTCTTTGCATTTGAAGATTAAAGAAGAGTTTCTCTCAAATCTTGGTCCGTTCTCTCGAAGATTCATGGTTGTAGCTTGATGCCTTCCTCTCATAATTGTTTTTGATTGTGAGAATTCCTTTCATACCCATCCGGAGCAATTCAAGAGTCTTTTCAGTTTGATTCTCTGGAGCCCATCATCTCAGAATTATTCATTCCAGTCTTCAGCTCTCATTCTCCAAATCTTACCGGTGTATCATTCAAGTATTCTCTAATCAGCTTGTGATCTCTTCGTTCTCTTGTATCTAAAATCTCTCAAGTACCTTCGTTCGTTTTCTAATTCTTCCCGGTGTTTTGTTATCCTTTCCTTTATTCATTTTCAATTCTTACGGTGGTTCATTCAAGATTTCTCTTCCTCCGTTATCATATCAATTCATTCGTTATTTCCAAACCCCACCGGTGGTTTGTGGAAGACCTTCCCAAGTTGCGCTATTTCTCTCGTCAATCTTTTCAAGAAGAATAAGTGGCATGCCAAATCCGTTGCTTGTCATAAATTTAAATTGGTGAAGGATACGCATAACATAATTCTTGTTCTTGTTTCATCCAAGTGATTAATTCCTTCTTTCGGAGTTCGTAATGGTATCAATTTCTCATTTCTAAGTTGTTCATCTCTTATTTCCGGAGTTTGTTCATCATCATTTTTCTCGGTTAGAGGTGCTTCGTCTTTTCTTTTCTGGAGTTCCAAGTTTTCACAGTTATCTAGTCACGAAGCTCCATCTAAATCATCGCAAGGCTTCACCTTGTGTTTTCAACCTCTCTTTCTTTTTATCATCCTTTTATTATCGGAGTTCTTCATGGAGGCTCTACATGGTGGTTCGCTAAAGAGTTAACTCATTCTCGAAGTGTTCTTCGAGATTGTTCTTGGAAAAGTTCAAGTATTCGTATTCTTGCATTTCGAATTGCAATTCTTCTACCTTATCTTTTGAGGTGGCGTTATATCATTCTTGACAATTTCCATTCACGTTTCGCGATTCACATGTTGTCAAGAATGAGGTATTTTAAATCCATTAATCTCTTCGTTGGAGTTATCTTGTGTCATATTTCACCTAAAGTTTTCCCTAAGGAATTTGGCTATTGTGGTGTTTATGAATGATCCAAGTTATCTCTCTATCATCTTGGTGGAAGAAATTTTTCATCTCGTCGGTGTTATCAATTATATTATTTGTTCCCGTAGTGGCAGAATGTTGCCTCAATTTTGACAAGTTTTCCATAAGCCCACTACAAGCTTATTCGTTTCGTTGTTGGTTTTCCAACAACCCCGTTATAACCTTCTTGGAAGGGTGCTTTCCAAGTTCTTTGGTGGCAGAAGTTGGCATTTTCTTCTCCATTCTGTTATTCCAATGATATATCTTCTATTCTTTCTTCCGGAGGCATTGTGATGTTGCTCTTGTTGACTCATCATCTCGAATTGTGAGGATCATGTTCTTTTCGTGCTTATCCGTTTAACTGGAGTGTTGTGTCATCTCTTCAAGTTCTTTTCATCTTATCAAGTCTTGCATCTCTTTTCAACCGGAGTGCTGTCCGAATTTGATCATCCTTGTTCCTTGTTTATCTCGTTTCAACCAGAGTGGTTTGAATTCCTTTTTCTCCATTGTACTCGTCGTTCATAGCATTGCAACCTCCAAGGTTCACATGGTGTTCCTTGTTTCTATTTTCTACCGCAATGCTCTCAATTGTGTTCAACTCCATTGTGTTCTATCTTTCAACTTTTCAACCCCTCAAGGTTCTTTGGTTACACTCATTGGTCGAAGAAGCAACTTAGTTTTACCTCTTCTCCTCCTCTTCCGTTTCTCTCCGATGCCATCGTAGATCTCGGGACGAGATCCTCTTGTAGTGGTGGAGTGTTGTAACACCCTGGATGTAATTTTCCATTTTTGTAACTCCAACTCTTGCCATTTCCGGCTGTGTGATATGTTATTTCCTCCGTGGTTGAGTTTTTGTATTTTGTTTTGCATTTTGTTCATGTCATGCATCTCATCTCATAGCATCATATGCATTGCATCGGCATTGTTTTTTAAAACTTGCATCCGCTCGTAGTTGCCGCTCCGCGCTTCTCTCTGTTGTGTTTGTTTACCGTTCCGAGATCAACCGTGTTTTCTTTTCCCTCTTGTCAAACCACCTAACCTCTCTGCACAACCACCGACCCCCTCTTGCGCGCGTCCGAAAACTGCTCTGAATTCAACCAGGCTGTCGTTACCGATGGGTCCGGATCATACCCAAACGTCCCTAAAACATCTTCGTTTTCTTAATTGGACTTCCTAACCTATTTATCCTGGGTCGTTCAATTTCGATCGGAAGTACCGGATAACCCCTAACCTAATCCACGTGATGTATATATAATCATTAAACCCTAGATCCTAGGCGCCTTATCCCATCCTTCAATTCCCTCCGCTGCCACCCGACCAAATCCCTTCGCTCTCGGGATCCTCCCAGATCCACCTCTCCGCCTGACCACCTCCCTCATTTTCAGCACCGAGCCAACCACCTTCTCCTCTCGATCCATGGTCGTCCCCTCCCGGCCTCCACGCTGGAGCCTTTGCCCCATTGAGCACCAGCAGATGACCCCGTCGCGCCCTCTCCTTCCCCTATTTTCCTCCTCTCTGTATCTCATCAATCTCTCCCGTTCTCTCTGTACCAGGATCTAGCCGCCGCCCGGCCTGGCAGGACCTCACCGTCCCGCGCTCAAGCTCTCCTCGTGCCCCACGCCATGGTGTCCGAGGCCTCCCGTGCCTCGCCTCATCGGAGCCCTTTCAGTCCAGACGCTCCCAAGGCCGAGCGCCTGAGCCCAGGGTCTCGAGGACCTTGTCGTTCTCGCCTCCTCCTCCGCGCTGGCAAGCGCGACTCCGGCAGCCATGGGTCCAGCGCCATGCCCCGCCTCCTTCCCTCCTTCTTCCTCCTTCCTCTCTGTTTTTCTCTTAATTCTCCCCGTCATGGCCTTGCAGCTCCTGCCGCCGCCCTGCTTCGTTCGTCGCCCTCTCCGCCAGATCCGGCGAGGCACCGCGTCCCCGCCGCCGGATCGGGTCGCCTTTGCCCCGTCCTCGCCTTGCCGGAGAGGCTCTGCCTTCGCCAAGTCCCAGCGTCGCTGGCCTCTGCTCGCTCCGCATCGAGCTGACGGGCTTTGCTCGTTCCGCTCGGCCGCCCGTTGACCGCGTCCCCACCTCCTCGTTCGATCCACCCAGGAGCAGCCCAGCAACTTCGGCCCAGCCGCAGCTCTCCTCTGCTCCACCGACCAGCCTGCTATTGCACAATGTGAGCAGCCCAATCCATCTATTTTGGCCCGATGTGTGTTTTTCCCCTGTTGCGATTTTAGCATTTATCCCAGGTTTTACAGATTTGCAGAAAAACCCCTAGAGTTCATGCATTTAAAAACTCAACAACCGTCCATCATATGTAAATAATTTATATATGTAAAGTGCTTAGAATTTCACCTAGTTTCATAATATGCAACTTTCATCCATGTTTAAAATGTTGTTTGCCTTTAATTTGTTTAAATGCCATGCTAAAATGATTTATTTCATAACTAAATAACCATAGCTCCAAATTTAATAAACTTTATATGTAAATGGGGTATAAAAATGCCTAGTTTATCATGGTGGCATTACTTTGCATGTTTGACAACAATAAAATTGTGTTTAGATCAGAACAGTACCAAATTTATGGGGATTCTCCAGAATTGTTATTGTTGTTCCGGCCTCATTTAAACTTGCCTAGATGGGTAGTTTTCATATTCTTCACCCCTTGCCATGTTTAATAACATTTAACATTATTGGGTACATAAACGAGAGTTATTAACTAAATAATTAAATGTGGTGTTTCTCCAATATTCAACCCGTTGCATATTGAGCTCCACTGAACTTGTAGTATGTTTGTTGCACTTTTTCATGCCATGCCTCATTAAACCGGACATGCATCATATTTGATTGTGCATCATGCCATGTTTATGCTTGTCTGTTTACCATGTTGCTTGATTCTTTCCGGGTTTCTTCTCTCATTAGCTTCGGTTTCGTTTCGGAGTTGTGAGGATTCGTTCGACTACGTCCGCTTGTCTTCTTCACGGTCTCGTTCTTCTTCCTAGCGGGATCTCAGGCAAGATGACCATTACCCTCGATATCACTTCTATCTTTGCTTGCTAGTGGCTTCATTCTATTGCTATGTTGCGCTACCTATCACTTGTTTACCATGCCTCCCATATTGCCATGTCAGCCTCTAACTCACCTTCCTAGCAAACCTTTGTTTGGCTATGTTACCGCTTTGCTCAGCCCCTCTTATAGCGTTGTTAGTTGCAGGTGAAATTGAAGATTGCTCCATCATGGACAGGATTATGTTGGGATATCACAATATCTCTTATTTAGTTAATGCATCTATATACTTGGTAAAGGGTGGAAGGCTCGGCCTTATGCCTGGTGTTTTGTTCCACTCTTGCCGCCCTAGTTTTTGTCATACCGGTGTTATGTTCCTTGATTTTGTGTTCCTTACGCGGTTGGGTGATTTATGGGACCCCCTTGACAGTTCGCTTTGAATAAATCTCCTCCAGCAAGACCCAACCTTGGTTTTAACATTTGCCACCTAAGCCTTTTTCCCTTGGGTTCTGCAGACTCAAGGGTCATCTTTATTTTACCCCCCCGGGCCAGTGCTCCTCTGGGTGTTGGTCCAAACTAGAGCACCGTGAGGGACCGTCCCTTGGCAACATGGGTTATGATGGTACTCGTACGCTTAGCTTATCCGGTGTACCCTGAGAACGAGATATGTGCAGCTCCTATCGGGATTTTTCGGCACATTCGGGCGGTCTTGCTGGTCTTGTTTTACCATTGTCGAAATGTCTTGTAACCGGGATTCCAAGACTGACAGGGTCTTCCTAGGAGAAGGAATATCCTTCGTTGACCGTGAGAGCTTGTGATGGGCTAAGTTGGGACACCCCTGCAGGGTTTTAACTTTTGAGAGCCGTGCCCGCGGTTATGTGGCAGATGGGAATTTGTTAATATCCGGTTGTGGAGAACTTGACACTTGTCTTAATTAAAACACATCAACCGCGTGTGTAGCCGTGATGGTCTCTTTTCGGCAGAGTTCGGGAAGTGAACACGGTCATTGTGTTATGATTGGGCATAAGTAGTTTCAGGATCTGTTCTTGATCACTTCTAGCTTCTCGACCGTTTAGTTGCTTCTCTTCTCGCTCTTGTTTGCGTATGATAGCCACCATATTTGCTTAGTGCTTGCTGCAACTCCACCTCATTACCACTTCCTACCCATAAGCTTAAATAGTCTTGATCTCGCTAGTTCTGAGATTGCTGAGTCCTCGTGACTCACCAGATACTATCAGAATAGTTGCAGGTGCCGATGATACCAGTGCAGGTGATGCAACCGAGCTCAGATGGGAGCTCAACGAAGATCTTGGTCGTTGCTATGTTTCGTTTCATGTTGATCAGTAGTGGAGCCCAGTTGGGACGATCGGGGATCAATCAGTTGGGTTATGTTCTTTTCTTTTGGCTTCGTCCGTAGTCGGACTATGTGTGTACTTTGAATGATGTATGATTTATTTAAGTACTTGTGTGAAGTGGCGATTGTAAGCCAACTCTTTATCCCAGTCTTGTTCATTACATGGGATTGTGTGAGGATGACCCTTCTTGCGACAAAACCACCATGCAGTTATGCCTCTAAGTCATGCTTCGACACGTGGGAGATATAGCCGCATTGTGGGTGTTACACTACTTCACCTATTTTTATTGATGATAAGGATTATGAATTCTTTGCTGACCTAGAGTTAATTACTTTGGTTGAATCTGATCCTTTCCATGGTTATGAAACTGAAACTATTGTGGCACATCTTACTAAGTTGAACGATATAGCCTCCCTTTTTGCTCATGATGAGAAGATTCTCTATTACTACATTCTCAAATTATTTCCATTCTCATTAAAGGGTGATGCTAAAGCTTGGTACAATACTCTTGCTCCTAGTTGTGTGCATAGTCCCCAGGATATGATTTATTACTTCTCTAAAAAATATTTCCCTACTCATAAGAAACAAGCTGCCTTGCAGGATATATTTAACTTTGTGCAAATTGAAGAAGAGAGTCTCCCACAAGCTTGGGGGGGGGGGGGGCTTCTCCAATTGCTTAATACTTTACCTGATGATGTCTACTATGCAACCTTCTTCTTGTAGACGTTGTTGGGCCTCCAAGTACAGAGGTTTGTAGGACAGTAGCAAATTTCCCTCAAGCGGATTACCTAAGGTTTATCAATCCGTGGGAGGTGTAGGATCAAGATGGTCTCTCTCAAACAACCCTGCAACCAAAAAAGAAGAGTCTCTTGTGTCCCCAGATCACCCAGTACAATGGTAAATTGTATAGGTGCACTAGTTCAGTGAAGAGATGGTGATATAAGTACAATATGGATGGTAGGTATAGGTTTTTGTAACCTGAAAATATAAA
This sequence comes from Triticum aestivum, assembly GCF_018294505.1. Classification (NCBI taxonomy): domain Eukaryota; kingdom Viridiplantae; phylum Streptophyta; class Magnoliopsida; order Poales; family Poaceae; genus Triticum; species Triticum aestivum. Next base: position 328,317,036 of record NC_057813.1, read on the forward strand.
AACAGCAAGGTAGCAAGTGGTAAAAGTGAGCATAAATGGTATTGCAATAGTAGGAAACAAGGCCTAGGGTTCATACTTTCACTAGTGCAAGTTCTCTCAATAATAATAACATATGTGGATCATATAACTATCCCTCAACATGCAACAAAGAGTCACTCCAAAGTCACTAATAGCGGAGAACAAACGAAGAGATTATTGTAGGGCATGAAACCACCTCAAAGTTATCCTTTCTGATCGATCTATTCAAGAGTCCGTAGTAAAATAACACGAAGCTATTCTTTCCATTCGATCTATCATAGAGCTCATACTAGAATAAAACCTTAAGACACAAATCAACCAAAACCCTAATGTCACCTAGATACTCCAATGTCACCTCAAGTATTTGCGGGCATGATTATACGATATGCATCACACAATCTTAGATTCATCTATTCAACCAACACAAAGAACTTCAAAGAGTGCCCCAAAGTTTTTACCCGAGAGACAAGACAAAAACGTCTGCCAACCCCTATGCATAAGTTCACAAGGTCATTGAACCCGCAAGTTGATCACCAAAACGTACATCAAGTAGATCACGTGAATATCCCATTGTCACCACAGATAAGCACATGCAAGACATACATCAAGTGTTCTCAAATTCTTAAACACTCAATCCGATAAGATAACTTCGAAGGGAAAACTCAATCCATTACAAGAGAGTAGAGGGGGAGAAACATCATAAGATCCAACTATAATAGCAAAGCTTGCGATACATCCAGATCGTGCCAAATCGAGAACACGAGAGAGAGAGAGAGAGAGAGAGAGAGAGAGAGAGATCAAACACATAGCTACTGGTACATACCCTCAGCCCCGAGGGTGAACTACTCCCTCCTCGTCATGGAGAGCGCCGGGATGATGAAGATGGCCACCAGTGAGGGATCGCCCCTCCGGCAGGGTGCCGGAACGGGCTCTCAAGAGGTTTTTGGTGGCTACAGAGGCTTGCGGCGGCGGAACTCCCGATCTATTATGCTCCCGGATGTTTTCGGGGTATATGGATGTATATAGGCGAAAGAAGTCGGTCAGGGGAGCCATGAGGGGCCCATGAGGGGGGTGCGCCCAGGGGGTACAGCGCACCCTGGACCCTCATGGCCACCTCGTTGCTTCCCAGATGTCTACTCCAAGTCTCTTGGATTGCGTTTTTCCAAAAATAACTCTTCCGAAGGTTTCATTCCGTTTGGATTCCGTTTGATATTCCTTTTCTGCGAAACACTGAAATAGGCAAAAAAACAACAATTTGGGTTGGGCCTCCGGTTAATAAGTTAGTCCCAAAAATGATATAAAAGTGTATAATAAAGCCCATAAACATCCAAAACAGACAATATAATAGCATGGAACAATGAAAAATTATAGATACGTTGGAGACGTATCAAGCATCCCCAAGCTTAATTCCTGCTCGTCCTCGAGTAGGTAAATGATAAAAACAGAATTTTTGATGTGGAATGCTACCTAACATAATTCTCAATGTAATTTTCTTTATTGTGGCATGAATGTTCAGATCCAAATGATTCAAGATAAAAGTTCATATTGACATGAAAACAATAATACTTCATGCATACTAACAAAGCAATCATGTCTTCTCAAAATAACATGGCTAAAGAAAGCTATCCCTACAAAATCATATAGTCTGGCTATGCTCTATCTTCATCACACAAAATATTTAAATCATGCACAACCCCGATGACAAGCCAAGCAATTGTTTCATACTTTTGATGTTCTCAAACCTTTTCAATTTTCACGCAATACATGAGCGTGATCCATGGACATAGCACTATATGTGGAATAGAATGGTGGTTGTGGAGAAGACAAAAAAGGAGAAGATAGTCTCACATCAACTAGCCGTATCGATGGGCTATGGAGATGCTCATCGATTATCAATGTGAGTGAGTAGGGATTTCCATATAACGGATGCACTAGAGCTATAAGTGTATGAAAGCTCAACAAAAGGAACTAAGTGGGTGTGCATCCAACTTTCTTGCTCTCGAAGTCCTAGGGCATTTTGAGGAAGCCCATCATTGGAATATACAAGCTAAGTTCTATAATGGAAAATTCCCACTAGTATATGAAAGTGACAACATAGGAGACTCTCTATCATGAAGATCATGGTGCTACTTTGAAGCACAAGTGTGGAAAAGGATAGTAACATTGTCCCTTCTCTCTTTCTCATTTTTTATTTTGGTGGGCTTCTTTGGCCTCTTTTTCTTTTTTCTTTTTTTATTTGGTCTTCTTTGGCCTCTTTTATTTTTCATAAAGTCCAGAGTCTCATCCTGACTTGTGGGGGAATCATAGTCTCCATCATCCTTTCCTCACTTGGGACAATGCTCTAATAATGAAGATCATCACACTTTTATTTACTTACAACTCAAGATTACAACTCAATACTTAGGAAAAAATATGACTCTATGTGAATTCCTCTGGTGGTGTACCGGAATGTGCAATGAATCAAGAGTGACATGTATGAAAGAATTATGAATGGTGGCTTTGCCACAAATACGATGTCAACTACATGATCATGCAAAAGCAATATGAAAAGGATGGAGCGTGTCATAATAAACAGAACGGTGGAAAGTTGCATGGCAATATATCTCGGAATGGCTATGGAAATGCCATAATAGGTAGGTATGGTGGCTGTTTTGAGGAAGGTATATGGTGGGTGTATGGTACTGGCGAAAGTTGCCCGGCACAAGAGAGGCTAGCAATGGTGGAAGGGTGAGAGTGCGTATAATCCATGGACTCAACATTAGTCATAAAGAACTCATATACTTATTCCAAAAATCTATTAGTAATCAAAACTAAGTACTATGTGCATGCTCCTAGGGGGATTGATTGGTAGGAAAAGACCATCGCTCATCCCCGACCGGCACTTATATGGAAGGCAATCAAAAAATAAATCATGCTCCGGCTTCATCACATAACGGTTCACCATACGTGCATGCTACGGGAATCACAAACTTCAAAACAAATATTCCTACAATTCACAAGTACTCCACTAGCATGACTCTAATATCACCATCTTCATATCTCAAAACAATCATAAGGAATCAAACTTCTCATAGTATTCTATGCACTTTATATGAAAGTTTTTATTATACCCATCTTGGATGCCCATCATATTAGGACTAAATTCATAACCAAAGAAAATTACCATGCTGTTCTAAAAGACTCTCAAAATAATAAAAGTGAAGCATGAGAGATCAATAATTTTCTACAAAATAAAACCACTGTCGTGCTCTAAAACGATATAAATGAAGCAATAGAGCAAATGACAAACTACTCCGAAAGATATAAGTGAAGATCAAGGAGTAGTCAAATAATTATGAAACTATGTGAAGAATCTCTAACATTTAAGAATTTCAGATCTTGGGATATTATTCAAACAGGAAGCAAAACAAAATAAAACTAAATGACGCTCCAAGCAGAACACATATCATGAGGTGAATAAAAATATAGCTCCAAGTAAAGTTGCCGATGAATGAAGACGAAAGAGGGGATGCCATCCGGGGCATCCCCAAGCTTAGGCTCTTGGTTGTCCTTTAATATTACCTTGGGGTGCCTTGGGAATCCCCAATATTGGGCTCTTGCCACTCCTTATTCCATAGCCCACCGAATCTTTACCCAAAACTTGAAAACTTCACAACACAAAACTTAACAGAAAACTCGTAAGCTCCGTTAGTACAAGAAAATAAATCACCACTTAGGTACTGTTGTGAACTCATTCTAAATTCATATTGGTGTAATATCTATTGTATTCCAACTTCTCTATGGTTCATACCCTCCGATACTACTCATACATTCATCAAAATAAGCAAACAACACATAGAAAACAGAATCTGTCAAAAACAGAATAGTCTTTAGTAATCTGTAACTATCGAATACTTATGTAACTCAAACAATTCTACCAAATTAGGAAAACCTGAGAAATTTGTGTACAAATCCAGATCAAAAATAATCAGATCAAAATCTCGTTTCCGCGAATTATCAAAACTAATTTACTGCATACAAAAGTTTCTGATTTTCAGCAGGATCAACACAACTATCACCGTAAGCTATCCTAAAGGTCTTACTAGGCACTTTATTGAAACAAAAGCTATAGAACATGATTACTACAGTAGCATAATCATGTGAACACATAAAAATAGTTAAGTTAAATATTGGGTTGTCTCCCAACAAGCGCTTTTCTTTAATGCCTTTTAGCTAGGCATGATGATTTCAATGATGCTCGTATAAAAGATAAGAATTGAAACAGAAAGAGGGCATCATGAAGCATATTACTAGCACATTTAAGTCTAACCCACTTCCTATGCATAGGGATTTTGTGAGAAAAAAACTTATGGGAACAATAATCAACTAACATAGGAAGGCTAAACAAGCATAACTTCAAAACTTTAAGCACATAGAGAGGAAACTTGATATTATTGCAATTCCTACAAGCATGTATTCCTCCCTCCTAATAATATTCAGTTGCATCATGAATGAATTCAACAATATAACCATCACCTAAAGCATTATTTTCATGATCTACAAGCATAGAAATTTTAATACTCTCAACATAAGCAAACTTATTCTCATCAATAGTAGTGGGAGCAAACTCAACAAAATAATTATCATGTGAGGCATAATCCAATTGAAAACTAAAATCATGATGCCAAGTTTCATGGTTATCATTATTCTTAATAGCATACATGTCATCACAATAATCATCATAGATAGCAACTTTGTTCTTATAATCAATTGGAACCTCTTCTGAAATAGTGGATTCATCACTAAATAAAGTCATGACCTCTCCAAATCCACTTTCATCAATATAATCGTCATAAATAGGAGGCATGCTTTCATCATAATAAATATTCTCATCAAAACTTGGGGGACTAAACATATCATCTTCATCAAAATATCATCCCCAAGCTTGTGGCTTTGCATATCATTAGCATCATGGGTATTCAAGGAATTCATACTAACAACATTGCAATCATGCTCATTATTCAAAGATTTCGTGCCAAACATTGTAATGCATTCTTCTTCTAGCATTTTGGCACAATTATCGGAATCCTTATTTTCATGAAAGATATTTAAAAAATGAAGCATATGAGGTACCCTGAATTCCATTGTTTTAATTTTCTTTTATAGACCAAACTAGTGATAAAACAAGAAACAAAAAGAATAGATTGCAAGATCTAAAGATATACCTTCAAGCACTAACCTCCCCGACAACGGCGCCAGAAAAGAGCTTCATGTCTACTACACAAACTTATTCTTGTAGACGTTGTTGGGCCTCCAAGTGCAGAGGTTTGTAGGACAGTAGCAAATTTCCCTCAAGTGGATGACCTAAGGTTTATCAATCCGTGGGAGGTGTAGGATGAAGATGGTCTCTCTCAACCAACCCTGCAACCAAATAACAAAGAGTCTCTTGTGTCCCCAGCACACCCAATACAATGGTAAATTGTATAGGTGCACTAGTTCAGCGAAGAAATGGTGATACAGGTGCCATATGGATGGTAGATATAGGTTTTTGTAATCTAAAAATATAAAAATTGCAAGGTAGCAAGTGGTAAAAGTGAGCGTAAACGGTATTGCAATACTAGGAAACAAGGCCTAGGGTTCATACTTTCACTAGTGAAAGTTCTCTCAACAATAATAACATAACTAGATCATATAACTATCCCTCAACATGCAACAACGAGTCACTCCAAAGTCACTAATAGCGGAGAACAAACGAAGAGATTATTGCAGGGTACAAAACCACCTCAAAGTTATCCTTTCTGATCGATCTATTCAAGAGTCCATAATAAAATAACATGAAGCTATTCTTTCCGTTTGATCTATCATAGAGTTCATACTAGAATAACACCCTAAGACACAAATCAACCAAAACCCTAATGTCACCTAGATACTACAATGTCACCTCAAGTATCCTTGGGCATGATTATACGATATGCATCACACAATCTTAGATTCATCTGTTCAACCAACACAAAGAACTTCAAAGAGTGCCCTAAAGTTTCTACTAGAGAGTCAAGACAAAAATGTGTGCCAACCCCTATGCATAAGTTCACAAGGTCACTGAACACACAAGTTGATCACCAAAACGTACATCAAGTGTTCTCAAATCCTTAAAGACTCAATCCGATAAGATAACTTCAAAGGGAAAACTCAATCCATTACAAGAGAGTAGAGGGGGAGAAACATCATAAGATCCAACTATAATAGCAAAGCTCGCGATACATCAAGATCGTGCCAAATCAAGAACACGAGAGAGAGAGAGAGAGAGAGAGAGAGAGAGAGAGAGATCAAACACATAGGTACTGGTACATACCCTCAGCCCCGAGGGTGAACTACTCCCTCCTCGTCATGGAGAGCGCCGAGATGATGAAGATGGCCACCGGTGAGGGATCTCCCCTCCGGCAGGGTGCTGGAATAGGCTCTCGAGAGGTTTTTGGTGGCTACAGAGGCTTGCAGCGGCGGAACTCCCAATCTATTATGCTCCCGAATGTTTTCGGGGTATATGGATATATAGGCGAAAGAAGTTGGTCAGGGGAGCCACGAGGGGCCCACGCGGGTGGGGGCATTCCCAGGGGGTAGGGCACGCCCTGGACTCTCGTCGCCACCTTGTTGCTTCCCAAACATCTACTCCAAGTCTCCTGGATTGCGCTTGTTCCAAAAATAACTCTCCCGAAGGTTTCATTCCGTTTGGATTCCGTTTGATACTCCTTTTCTGCGAAACACTGAAATAGGCAAAAAAACAACAATTTGGGCTGGGCCTCTAGTTAATAGGTTAGTCCCAAAAATGATATAGAAGTGTATAATAAAGCCCATAAACATCCAAAACAGATAATATAATAGCATGGAACAATAAAAAATTATAGATACGTTGGAGACGTATTACCTGATCACCCTCTTAAGAAAAATGAAATACTTGATATCTTCTATAATGGACTAACCGATGCTTCTAGGGATTTCCTAGATAGTTGTGCTGGTTGTGTTTTCATGGAATGAACTATTGGGCAAGCTGAAGAATTATTGAATAACATATGGAAAAATTATGATGATTGGACTCGTCCTGAAACACCTATTAAACCCGCTTCGAAGAATAGGGGTATCTTATATCTCAGTCCTGAAGATATGCAAGAAGCAAAGAAATCTATGAAGGAAAAAGGTATTAAAGCTGAGGACGTTAAAAACTTACCACCTATCAAAGAAATACATGGGCTTGAAGCACCACCACCACCTAAGGTGGTAGAGGTAAAGTCTTTAATGAAATTCAATGATAGTGATTATCCTCGTAATAAACATCCTAGTCAATTCCTTTATGAGTTTGACAAATACATTAGAAAGCAAGATCACTTCAATGCAAATGTTATGAAACAATTGAAATACAACTCTGATATAATTGCTCGCTTAAGTGACTTGTTATTTAGAATCTCAAATGATGTTAGAGGTGTAAGAAAGCATGCCTCTATGGTTCAGACTCAATTAGAACAAGTTGCTAAATCTCAAAGAGAGTTAATTGATGAAATGAACAATAATATAAGTGACTTTGCTATTAGAGTAGCTAGTAGAGGAGGTAAAATGACTCAGGAACCACTTTATCCTGAGGGTCACCCAGAGAGAATTGAACAAGTCTCTCAAAGAATTAACACCGATGCACCTAGTCCTTCTAAAAATAAAAATAAGAAGAAAAACAATAGGACTTTGCATGCCTCTAGTGAACCTGAAATAGAAAAACCTCCTGATAATGGTAATGAAGTTTCTATCTCTAATGCTGAAACTCAATCTGGTAATGAACACTCACCTTCTGATAATGAAAAATATAATGATGCGGTTCATGAAGACACTCAACCAAATGGTAAAGAACCAAATAATGATGTTGAGATAGAACTGGCTATTGATCTTGATAATCCACAACCTAAGAATAAAAGGTATGACAAAAGAGACTTTGTTGCTAGAAAACATAGAAAGGAAAGGGAACCATGGGTTCAAAAACCTATGCCCTTTCCACCTAACTCAACTTAAAAGAAAGATGATGAAGAATTTGAACACTTTGCTGAAATGCTAAGGCCAGTCTTTTCGCGAACTCGCTTGACTGATATCTTAAAAATGCCTCCTTATGCAAAGTACATGAAAGACATCATCACTAATAAGAGAAAAATACCGGAAGCTGAAATCTCCACTATGCTCACTACTTACACTTTTAAAGATGGAGTACCTAAAAACATGGAGATCTAGGAATACCAACTATACCTTGCTCCATCAAAAGAATGTCACACCTTAGCTAGTCATGCATTAGAGTGTTGCATCATGTTTACTCTTTCATCAGAAACTTGAAATGGGGATCTGTGAAACCCTCAGAATCATTTTGAAAATGACCCAAATAAAAATTTCTCCAAAAGGATCCAAGAAAATGCTCATGATGCCCTCTGAAAATATTGGACAGAGATAAAAATCAAACCAATATTTTTAGTTGCTCATGGACATTTATTTTGGGCATTTGGAATTAATGCATAAATATTTGCATTGGAAATATATTAATTATATATATTAATATATGTCCAAATATTATGCCATTTATAAAAGAGCTCTGGAATAATATATATAACTCCTGCAAAAATTGGCATAAGTTAAATAAATGATTTAATATATTATTTAAATCAAAACAAATGTCAGAAATTAGAAAACAGAAAAAAATAAAAGGGAGAAGCTTACCTGGGCTCCTCCCTGTGCAGCCCAGCCAGCTGGCCGGCCCAGCCAGCAGGCGGCCCAGCCCGTCTCACTCCTCTGTCGTCTTCGTCCCGACAGAGGGAGGGGAGTGTGGCCGGCGCGCGCGCGCGCCACCGCGCCACGCCACCTCTCTCCCTGCCTGCCTTCCCTCCCCTCCTCGCCTCGATGCCCCTGGACGACGCCACGCCTCTCCCCCTGCTCTCTCTCACTCTCCCCCGGCTCTCCCTCCTCCCCTCGCTCTCTCTCTCACACGGCCGAACACCCCCCCGTCGCCGCCGTTCGCCACAGCAGCCGTCTCCGGCCACCCCTCGCTCCCCCGACTAGCTCAGAAGCTCCGCCACGACCCCCTCTTCCTCCCCACTGCTCCACAGCTCCCCGGAAGCCCTGCATCGCCGCCACGTCGCCGTTCCCCTCTTCGGGCTCCGACCGTCGTCGCCGTCGAATTCGCCGTCTCCAGCGCGTCCCCGAGCCCGCTAACCATCCCTGCAGCTCCGCGGTGAGCCCCCGGATCGTTTCCCCCTTCTCCCCTGGTCTCTTTCGACCTCTAGGCCCTAGCCCCACCTTGGCCGAGAGCTCCATGCCGCCGGCGATGTCGCCGTCGTGGCCACGGTCACCGTAGCACCCAACCGAGCGCACTATCGTGCTCCCCACCTCACCAGGAGCATGCAGCACGCACTAACGCCTCCCCAAACCCCCTGCAACGTCGATTCCGACCGCACCCGAACTCTGGCAGCCGCAGTCGAGCTCGCCGCCGTCAACTCCGGCCACCCCAGGGCCAGCCACGGCCACCGTCCGACGCGCCGTCGAGCTAGCTATCCAACGCACCTAGCCGCACGCCGTTTGGAGCACCACAGAGGAAACCCGAGGCCCCTGCACGTCGCGGACCTCGCCGGCGACTAACCGCCGGCGGGTTTGACCTGTCCGACCTGAGGTTTGACCCCCCCCCAGGGTCACTGACGTGTGGGCCCTGTCGGACAGGTGGTTAGTTAGTACTAATTACCGTTATTCAACCCCCCCCCTGACACTGACTAGTGGGCCCCAGCGCCACTAATTAGTAATTAGGATTAATTTAACCCTGTTTAACCCCCCTGTCACTGACGTGTGGGCCCCACACGTCAGGTTTGACTTCAGCCAGCCGCAGTTGACCACTGACATCATGCTGACGTCATGCTGGCGCAATAATTATAATTTCTGGATTTAATTTAAATCAGGAAATTCCAGAATATTATTTAAACTTCAAAAATTCATAACTTTTATTCTGTAACTCCAAATTGGACAAATTATATATGAAAAATGATCAGAAAAATCCAATCTATCCATCTGTACTATTTTCATGCATGATCAAACAAGTTAAATTGATGTTTTAAGAAGAACAAGGATAAGCACTTAAAGAGACCATGTTTGAGTTTGAAATTTGAATCTTTGATTCAAATTTGTTCAAACCCTTCTGGTTTTAGTTGCATTAGCCCAACACACTCATATTGCCATGTTTCATGCATGCATCATATTGTTGCACATTGTTTGGTGATGCTTGTGTATCGATGTCCTTTGCGACAGGTTCTGCCTCCGAGGAGTACCGTGATTACCCTAACGAAGAACCGTATCAGTGCATCGAACCATCAGGCAAGCAACCAACCATTTGATCATATCGATACAATCCCATGTTCTCGCTCCTGCTCTCTTTTACTGCATTAAGACAACGCGTTTCAAACTGCTGTGTGCTACGGTAGTTGAACCCATTTCCTCTGCATGACCTGTCATTGCCACAGTAACCCACTAGCATGTGTAGGAGTTGATTGAGCCATGTGTATGTGTTGTTCCTACCTTGCTATGCCTGCTATGCTTAGAGTCGTGTCAGGTCTGGTTCATCTGGGTGATGGGCTAGAGTGAAATGTTAATGTCGGTAATGAGAGTGGTGTGGTGAACACGATTTGGTAAAGGTATCGATGAGAGGCCATGTAGGAGTACATGGTGGGTTGTTTCATTGAAGCCGACCTTAAGCACTGAGATCTGTATATGTGATTTAAGATACAGCTACTACCATGCATTGGGCCCTGAAATATGACCCCGCTCGACTTCTTATTCACCCTAGCTCTCTGTCCAGGAGTTGCAACTAGTTTCTGGTGTTTGTAGCCTACTGGAGGCCGTGGATAGCGCTGACCGTAGGGGTGGGCTGTGATGCGGTAGGTACGTGGCCGGGTGTACCGAATACCCGTTAGGTATCTCGGGAACCCTGTTCACATCGTTCGGGGCCGTATGGGAAACCTCGGCTGGACTCCCTGCGGATGGAACCTGAATAGGCGATAAACCTGGACTAGAGGCTTAAGTGTTTAGGTAGGTCGTGGTCTACACCCACGTCGGCTTTCGCTTGAAGTCTGCCGAGCACATGTCGTGTGCAGACGCTAAGTGGTGGAAACATGTATGAAGAAGTACACCCCTGCAGGGTTAACAGGATCTATTCGAATAGCCGCGTCCGCGGTAAAGGACTACTTGGTTGCCTATACAGTTCATAGACAAGTAAATGGAAACTACTAAAAGCCGCAAGATAAGTGTGAGTGCCAAGGATGGCTCTTCCGTAGGAAGACGGAGGTGGATCCTCGGTAGTGTATTGAAGTGGTGAGTAGTGGACTCGTGTGCGCAAAACCTTTTCAAGTTGGAGTATCGTAGGATAGTCTAGCCAAGAGTCAAAGCTGGCTTGCTGCAATAACTCCACCAACCCTTCTTGATAATATGCATGTATGTAGGATCTGATGTAAGTCTTGCTGAGTACCTTTGTACTCATGTTGCTATAATCTACATTTTTACAGAAGACGCTGCAACCCCTTCTGATGGGTTCTATGTAGACGTTGACATCAACGAGTAGGCTAAAGACCCAGGTGGTGACCCTGAGCTTGTGAAGGACCACGTAGTATAGCTAGGCTTTCCAAGCCTCTTTTATTTTACTAGTTGTCTGTACTCAGACAAGTTACTTCCGCTGCTGGTTTGTATGACTGTATGACTTGTATGTTGGGTCGTGAGACCCGTACCTTTGTGTATGTTATGTATGGCTCCCTGAGCCTTAAATAAAGTACTTGTGTCATAGAGTCATGTTGTGATGCTTCGTTGTATTCGCACGTATCGAGCATATTGTGTGTATGATTGAAATGCTTGGTATGTGTGGGATCTGACCATCTAGTTGTTTATCTTTAGTAGCCTCTCTTACCGGGAAATGTCTCCTAGTGTTACCGTTGAGCCATGGTAGCTTGCTACTGCTCTGGAACACTTAGGCTGGCCGGCATGTGTCCTTCTTCGTTCCTGTGTCTGTCCCTTCGGGGAAATGTCACGCTTTGAGTACCGGAGTCCTGTTAGCCCGCTACAGCCCGGTTTACCGGAGTCCTGCTAGCCCAGTGCTACAGCGCGGACCCACTTGCTGATGACCGACACGTTCGAAGCTGGGTCATGGATGCCTGTCCCTGTAAGTCTGTGCCACTTTGGGTTTATGACTAGTCATGTCAGCCCGGGCTCCTTATCATATGGATGCTAGCGACACTATCATATACGTGAGCCAAAAGGCGCAAACGGTCCCGGGCAAAGGTAAGGCGACACCCGTGGGGATACCGTGCGTGAGGCCGCAAAGTGATATGAGGTGTTACCGGCTAGATCGATGTGACATCGAGTCGGGGTCCTGACAGCGTTGGCATCAGAGCCGGGCTGCCTGTAGGTTCTCCAAGCCAAACTGGTCGATGTTGAGTCTAGAAATTCTTTAGTTATATGTAGGGGAATTGTTTGTGGGTTGGAACGTAAGGCTCTTTTTGCTCCTTTGTCTTATGACATTGTGATCTGAGTCAGTCCATTGTTCCACCGGGGGTTAAGGAATTAAGATCTGTTCTCTCTATCAGGATCACGAGTTACTAATCAGTAGTACCTTATAAGTTTGATGGTTACAAGCCTAGTCCAGTTCTACTACCACCCTATGTTGTTAGAATGGTTTCAGAACTTTGATATGATGATGTTGAATGGCCACTCGCGACCTCAATCAAGTGGTTCGCCTGACTCGATGCCTTGATGTACCCGGCCATACTGCTAAGTTGGTCAGGGTAATGACTGAGGCTGGATACCGCTGGTATCCTGAGTACACGGTCGAAGAGCAATTCCGGGACTTCAATCAAAGCCAGTATCTCTGCACTGTCAGGATATTTCCATCTTATCCTGGATCCACCGAGCCTCTTCACTGCTCCTATGGACTCGGGGTTACTATTGAGATGGCTGTGCAGGACGCCGCCTACTCTATGATGACCATTATGCGAGTCAGATCTGGTCTATTTCGGGACTCTGATTTCCGGTATATGCCAGGATCACTTCCGGGAGCACAAGGGTATCTCCAGGCTATCTATGCTGACCCCACTCAGGAGGATTCACGGACTCGCACCACTGCTGAGATGCTCGAGGATAAGGACCGTGAAAATCGGGCCTTGAGGTTAGAGCTCTTCAATACCCGTGCTGACCACTGGGCCACTTTGACTCGGTTCGCACCGGCGGTGCAAACTGGATATTCGGATATGCGTGATCTCTATCCTGTGAGATCTGCTCTGCCGGACGTGATGGTTTGGCGTGATGTAGGAGGCATCACCCCACCTCGCGGTCCCCGTAGGCCACCGTTTGTTGGTCCAAGGCCTCATCCTAGCCCTTATGGTCCACAAGCTCCGCGAGACCGTCTGTTTCCGGATGATCATGTTGAGCTTCCAGGCTATGGAGGTGACTTTTACGAGGACTACTACGGATCGGTCTGAGTTAGTGGTAGTATCACTAGTCCGCACTAGCTGTGTCGTCTATCGTCCCGCGTGACTCGTGGGATATGACCTAGTTTGTACTCCTTCCGGAGGTGTGAAAAAAATAATGTATAGGAGCTTGGAATGCCTCCGATGAGATGTAATCCTTTTTCACCGTAATAGTACTTTGTTTGGTCTTGTACTAAACCCTGTATGGTGTGTATGACGATGGAATAAAAGAAGCAGTTTCTGTATTTACCATGTCATACGGATGATCATCTTGCATTCCGAATTATTCCTTACACTCTGTATCCTATGTCGGAATTTTATCGTTCTGACTAAATCATTGTCTTGTTACCTAGGATGGTCAACACGCGCGCTAACCCTGCTTCTCAAGAGCAGGCCGAAGGCAGTGAGGGCAGGAATGAAAATCTGCCTCATCCTCCTTCACTAGCCGAGGTTATGATGGAAGCTGAGAGAAACAAGCGGGAGACCAACCGTTTGCTGGAGCGTATTGAACAGAACACAGCACACCATCAGAGGACTAACGTGGTGTCACTCAGTGATTTTATCAAATTACATCCACCCACGTTCCACCACTCCGTCGAGCCTCTCGACGCTGATGACTGGCTTCGCAGTATCTCTCACAAACTGCGTTCCGCGCTAGTAGCGGAGGCTGACAAGGTCACCTTTGCTGCATATCATCTTGAAGGCCCCGCCAGTCTATGGTGGGAGAATTATGGAGCTATGCGCCCAGCGGGCCATGTCACTACTTGGGCTGAGTTCAGCGAGGCTTTCCGTGAACATCACATTCCGGAGGGTCTCATGGACCGTAAACGTGAAGAATTTTGCAGTTTCACCCAAGGCCGACTTTCTGTGGATGCCTATAGCAGGGAGTTTGGTAATCTCGCCCGATATGCAACTGAGGAAGTGTCTACTGACGCCAAGAAGCAAGCAAGGTTCCGTAAGGGCCTTAGTCCTGAGCTTCGCCGCGACCTCCGTCTGCATGAGTGCACATCTTTCCAGAAACTTGTCAACAAAGCCATCAGTGCTGAAACTGGTCAGACTGACTATGACGCAACACGCAAGCATGGCCGTGACATGGGTTCCTCATCCGGTGCTGGTCCTCAGAAGCGCCGCGTGTGGGTACCCAACACCGCCCTGCCACCCAGGTTCACCCCGAGGCCATCTTTCCAGGCGCCTCGCCCTGTTCAACAGTCTGCACCAGCCAAGCCCTATGGGGGTCCAACCAATAATGCTCCTCCACGTACCAGTTCCGTGACTTGTTTCAAATGTGGGGAATCTGGTCACTATATGCGTGAGTGTCCCCAGACCAACCCCAACCAATCTGCTAAAGCTGTTGGCCGTGGCAAGCCGACAGGAAAAATATTCCACGCCAAGCCGGTCACCGCTTCACGTGGCCATGTCAACTGTATCTCTGCCGAAGAAGCTCAAGAGGATCCCAACGTCGTTCTCGGTACGCTTCTTGTTAATTGCCACCCGGCATCTGTTCTTTTCGATACAGGAGCCTCTCATTCTTTTATATCCGAAAATTATGCTCGTTTGCATAACGTTGCATTCTGTGACATGCCATCCACTATGGAAATTTCTACTCCCGGGTCTAGATGGCAGACCTCTAGGGTAAGTTTTGGAAATGAAATCCAAGTCGACAGACTTGTTTTCCTCGCGTCTTTGATAGCCCTTAAATCTTCAGATATTAATATCATTTTGGGTATGGACTGGATGTCAGCTCATCAAGCCAAAATTGATTGCTTCTCTAGGACTGTTCAACTCACCCATCCTTCGGGGGAGATAGTCAATGTCTTGACCCGAATAGCCAAGCGACAATTATATTCGCTTAACGCCAGCCCTTTGCCAGACCTTGAGGACGTTCCGGTAGTCCGTGACTTCCCGGATGTTTTTCCAGAAGAATTGCCAGGTGTTCCACCTGACAGGGATGTTGAGTTCGTAATAGACCTCATTCCAGGAACCGTTCCGATTGCTAGAAGACCTTATAAGATGGCACCTCTAGAACTAGCCGAGCTTAAGAAACAACTCGATGAGTCCTTGAAAAAGGGTTTCATCCGACCTAGCTCATCTCCGTGGGCTTGCCCCGTTCTATTCGTTAAGAAGAAGGATGGTACGGACCGGATGGTGGTAGATTACCGACCTGTCAATTTGGTCACAATCAAGAACAAATATCCACTTCCCAGGATCAACGATCTGTATGATCAGCTCGCTGGATCCTCAGTCTTCTCCAAGATGGATTTGAGGTTGGGCTACCATCAAATCAAAATCAGAAACGGGGACATTCCTAAAACGGCCTTTGTTACTCGTTATGGCCAATACGAGTACACCGTCATGTCCTTCGGTTTAACCAACGCTCCAGCCACCTTTTCTCGGTTAATGAACTCAATCTTCATGGAGTATTTGGATAAATTCGTTGTGGTTTACCTCGATGATATACTCATCTACTCCAAGAACGAGGAAGAACATGCCGAACATTTAAGGCTAGTGTTGAAGAAACTTCGAGAGCATCGCCTTTATGCCAAATTCTCTAAATGTGAATCCTGGTTGTCAGAAGTGACCTATCTGGGTCATGTAATATCTGGTAAAGGTATTGTTGTTAACCCTGAGCGAGTTCAAGCCGTCCTTAATTGGACTCCACCTGAATCGGTCAAGCAAGTTCGGAGTTTTCTGGGCTTAGCGAGCTATTGTCGTCGCTTTGTCGAGAACTTCTCCAAGGTTGCTAAACCTCTAACCGAACTCCTCAAGAAAGATAAAAAGTTCGAATGGACTCCACAATGTGAGCACAGCTTTCAGGAACTGAAAAGACGCCTGACTTCTCCTCCCGTACTGGTACCGCCAGACTTCTCCAAGGACTTTGTTATCTACTGCGACGCCTCGCGACAAGGACTAGGTTGCATTCTCATGCAAGATCGACACGTAATTGCTTACGCTTCACGGCAATTGCACCCACATGAGGAGAATTATCCTACTCATGATCTAGAGCTTGCAGCCGTAGTCTATGCACTTAAGACCTGGCGACATTACCTCCTCGGTAATCGTTGCGAAATATTCACTGATCACCAAAGCCTGAAGTACATTTTCACCCAACCGGATTTGAATCTCAGGCAGAGACGTTGGGTTGAATTGATCACAGACTTCGACTTAGGAATAACCTACACCCCAGGGAAAGCCAACGTCATGGCTGATGCGCTAAGTCGTAAATCTTATTGTAACAACCTGATGTTACAACAAAGTCAACCGCTTCTCCATGAGGAATTTCGGAAGCTTAACCTTCACATTGTACCTCAAGGTTTTCTTTCCACCTTGGTGGCAAAACCTACTCTTACGGATCAAATCATCGCTGCCCAAAAGCGAGATAAGGGAATATCTAAAATCAAAGAGAACATTGCTAGCGGAGGTGCTAGTTGTTTCTCCACAAATGATCATGGTGTTGTGTACTTTGAGAACCGTCTAGTGGTTTCCAAGAACCAGCATCTACGGCAGTTGATCCTTAAAGAAGCTCATGAATCTCCTCTCACTATTCATCCCGGTAGTACTAAGATGTATCAGGACCTACGCCAGAGGTTCTGGTGGACTAGGATGAAGAGAGAAATTGCTCAGTTTATTGCTAATTGCGACGTCTGTCGTCGTGTAAAAGCAGAGAACCAACGGCCTGCTGGCACCCTTCAACCCTTAGCTATTCCTGAATGGAAATGGGATAAAATTGGTATGGATTTCATTACCGGTTTTCCCAGGACCAAGAGAGGGAATAATGCTATTTTTGTCGTGGTCGATCGTCTTTCCAAAGTAGCTCATTTCTTACCTGTTCGTGAGAGTATAACCGCTAGTCAGCTGGCAGATTTGTACATCTCCCGAATAGTGTCTCTCCATGGTGTTCCTTTGGAAATTAACTCGGATCGAGGAAGTCTTTTCACCTCTCGATTTTGGGAAAGCTTCCAAAATGCTATGGGAACCCGTCTCTCTTTTAGCACCGCTTTCCACCCTCAGTCAAGTGGTCAAGTGGAACGCGTCAACCAGATTCTAGAAGACATGCTTCGAGCCTCTGTTATCTCATTCGGAATGGACTGGGAGAAGTGCCTTCCATTTGCCGAATTCGCTTACAACAACAGCTATCAATCTAGCTTGGGTAAAGCCCCTTTTGAAGTTCTCTATGGACGACGATGTCGAACACCCCTTAACTGGTCAGAGACCGGGGAAAGACAATTCTTTGGCCCGGATATGATTCAGGAAGCAGAAGAACAAGTTCGTATCGTTCGTGAAAAGTTGAAAACAGCCCAATCCCTTCAAAAGAGTCAATATGACCGAAAACATAAGGCTATGACTTTCGAGGTTGACGAGAAGGCTTATCTTCGGGTCACCCCTCTGAAGGGAACCCATCGTTTCGGTATCAAAGGCAAATTGGCTCCTCGTTACATTGGACCTTTTCGCATTCTTGCCAAACAAGGAGAAGTTGCCTACCAGTTGGAACTACCTCCGCACCTCTCCAGAGTTCACGATGTCTTCCACGTTTCTCAACTCAGGCGTTGCTTCTCGGATCCTATCCGTGAAGTGGACCACGAAACACTTGATCTCCAAGATAATCTTACATATCGAGAGTACCCCATTCGTATCCTCGATCAAGCCGAATGTACCACCCGGCGTCATAATATCAAGTTTCTCAAAGTTCAATGGTCGCACCATTCTGAGGATGAAGCAACCTGGGAAAGGGAGGATCGTCTTCGACTCGAGTATCCCGCCTTCTTCCCGGAGGAACCCAAATCTCGGGACGAGATTCTTTTGAGTGGGGGTGAGTTGTCACACCCTAGCTAGTCATGCATTAGAGTGTTGCATCATGTTTACTCTTTCATCAGAAACTTGAAATGGGGATCTGTGAAACCCTCAGAATCATTTTGAAAATGACCCAAATAAAAATTTCTCCAAAAGGATCCAAGAAAATGCTCATGATGCCCTCTGAAAATATTGGACAGAGATAAAAATCAAACTAATATTTTTAGTGGCTCATGGACATTTATTTTGGGCATTTGGAATTAATGCATAAATATTTGCATTGGAAATATATTAATTATATATATTAATATATGTCCATATATTATGCCATTTATAAAAGAGCTCTGGAATAATATATATAGCTCCTGCAAAAATTGGCATAAGTTAAATAAATGATTTAATATATTATTTAAATCAAAACAAATGTCAGAAATTAGAAAACAGAAAAAAAAGGGAGAAGCTTACCTGGGCTCCTCCCTGTGCAGCCCAGCCAGCTGGCCGGCCCAGCCAGCAGGCGGCCCAGCCCGTCTCCCTCCTCTGTCGTCTTCGTCCCGACAGAGGGAGGGGAGTGTGGCCGGCGCGCGCGCGCGCCACCGCGCCACGCCACCTCTCTCCCTGCCTGCCTGCCCTCCCCTCCTCACCTCGATGCCCCTGGACGACGCCACGCCTCTCCCCCTGCTCTCTCTCACTCTCCCCCGGCTCTCCCTCCTCCCCTCGCTCTCTCTCTCACACGGCCGAACACCCCCCCGTCGCCGCCGTTCGCCACAGCAGCCGTCTCTGGCCACCCCTCGCTCCCCCGACTAGCTCAGAACCTCCGCCACGACCCCCTCTTCCTCCCCACCGCTCCACAGCTCCCCGGAAGCCCTGCATCGCCACCACGTCGCCGTTCCCCTCTTCGGGCTCCGACCATCATCGCCGTCGAATTCGCCGTCTCCAGCGCGTCCCCGAGCCCGCTAACCATCCCTGCAGCTCCGCGGTGAGCCCCCGGATCGTTTCCCCCTTCTCCCCTAGTCTCTTTCGACCTCTAGGCCCTAGCCCCACCTTGGCCGAGAGCTCCACGCCGCCGGCGATGTCGCCGTCGTGGCCACGGTCACCGTAGCACCCAACCGAGCGCACTATCGTGCTCCCCACCTCACCAGGAGCACGCAGCACGCACTAACGCCTCCCCAAACCCCCTGCAACGTCGATTCCGACCGCACCCGAACTCCGGCAGCCGCAGCCGAGCTCGCCGCCGTCGACTCCGGCCACCCCAGGGCCAGCCACGGCCACCGTCCGACGCGCCGTCGAGCTAGCTATCCAACGCACCTAGCCGCACGCCGTTTGGAGCACCACAGAGGAAACCCGAGGCCCCTGCACGCCGCGGACCTCGCCGGCGACTAACCGCCGGCGGGTTTGACCTGTCCGACCTGAGGTTTGACCCCCCCAGGGTCACTGACGCGTGGGCCCTGTCGGACAGGTGGTTAGTTAGTACTAATTACCGTTAGTCAACCCCCCCCTGACACTGACTAGTGGGCCCCAGCGCCACTAATTAGTAATTAGGATTAATTTAACCCTGTTTAACCCCCCTGTCACTGACGTGTGGGCCCCACACGTCAGGTTTGACTTCAGCCAGCCGCAGTTGACCACTGACGTCATGCTGACGTCATGCTGGCGCAATAATTATAATTTTTGGATTTAATTTAAATAAGGAAATTCCAGAATATTATTTAAACTTCAAAAATTCATAACTTTTATTCTGTAACTCCAAATTGGACAAACTATATATGAAAAATGATCAGAAAAATCCAATCTATCCATCTGTACTATTTTCATGCATGATCAAACAAGTTAAATTGATGTTTTAAGCAGAACAAGGATAAGCACTTAAAGAGACCATGTTTGAGTTTGAAATTTGAATCTTTGATTCAAATTTGTTCAAACCCTTCTGGTTTTAGTTGCATTAGCCCAACACAGTCATATTGCCATGTTTCATGCATGCATCATACTGTTGCACATTGTTTGGTGATGCTTGTGTATCGATGTCCTTTGCGACAGGTTCTGCCTCCGAGGAGTACCGTGATTACCCTAACGAAGAACCGTATCAGTGCATCGAACCATCAGGCAAGCAACCAACCATTTGATCATATCGATACAATCCCATGTTCTCGCTCCTGCTCTCTTTTACTGCATTAAGACAACGCGTTTCAAACTGCTGTGTGCTACGGTAGTTGAACCCATTTCCTCTACATGACCTGTCATTGCCACAGTAACTAGATGAAACCCACTAGCATGTGTAGGAGTTGATTGAGCCATGTGTATGTGTTGTTCCTACCTTGCTATGCCTGCTATGCTTAGAGTCGTGTCAGGTCTGGTTCATCTGGGTGATGGGCTAGAGTGAAATGTTAATGTCGGTAATGAGAGTGGTGTGGTGAACACGATTTGGTAAAGGTATCGATGAGAGGCCATGTAGGAGTACATGGTGGGTTGTTTCATTGAAGCCGACCTTAAGCACTGAGATCTGTATATGTGATTTAAGATACAGCTACTACCATGCATTGGGCCCTGAAATATGACCCCACTCGACTTCTTATTCACCCTAGCTCTCTGTCCAGGAGTTGCAAGTAGTTTCTGGTGTTTGTAGCCTACTGGAGGCCGTGGACAGCGCTGACCGTAGGGGTGGGCTATGATGCGGTAGGTACGTGGCCGGGTGTACCGAATACCCGTTAGGTATCTCGGGAACCCTGTTCACATCGTTCGGGGCCGTATGGGAAACCTCGGCCGGACTCCCTGCGGATGGAACCTGAATAGGCGATAAACCTGGACTAGAGGCTTAAGTGTTTAGGTAGGTCGTGGTCTACACCCACGTCGGCTTTCGCTTGAAGTCTGTCGAGCACATGTCGTGTGCAGACGCTAAGTGGTGGAAACATGTATGAAGAAGTACACCCCTGCAGGGTTAACAGGATCTATTCGAATAGCCGCATCCGCGGTAAAGGACTACTTGGTTGCCTATACAGTTCATAGACAAGTAAATGGAAACTACTAAAAGCCTCAAGATAAGTGTGAGTGCCAAGGATGGCTCTTCCGTAGGAAGACGGAGGTGGATCCTCGGTAGTGTATTGAAGTGGTGAGTAGTGGACTCGTGTGCGCAAAACCTTTTCAAGTTGGAGTATCGTAGGATAGTCTAGCCAAGAGTCAAAGCTGGCTTGCTGCAATAACTCCACCAACCCTTCTTGATAATATGCATGTATGTAGGATCTGATGTAAGTCTTGCTGAGTACCTTTGTACTCATGTTGCTATAATCTACATTTTTACAGAAGACGCTGCAACCCCTTCTGATGGGTTCTATGTAGACATTGACATCAACGAGTAGGCTAAAGACCCAGGTGGTGACCCTGAGCTTGTGAAGGACCACGTAGTATAGCTAGGCTTTCCAAGCCTCTTTTATTTTACTAGTTGTCTGTACTCAGACAAGTTACTTCCGCTGCTGGTTTGTATGACTGTATGACTTGTATGTTGGGTCGTGAGACCCGTACCTTTGTGTATGTTATGTATGGCTCCCTGAGCCTTAAATAAAGTACTTGTGTCATAGAGTCATGTTGTGATGCTTCGTTGTATTCGCACATATCGAGCATATTGTGTGTATGATTGAAATGCTTGGTATGTGTGGGATCTGACCATCTAGTTGTTTATCTTTAGTAGCCTCTCTTACCGGGAAATGTCTCCTAGTGTTACCGTTGAGCCATGGTAGCTTGCTACTGCTCTGGAACACTTAGGCTGGCCGGCATGTGTCCTTCTTCGTTCCTGTGTCTGTCCCTTCGGGGAAATGTCACGCTTTGAGTACCGGAGTCCTGTTAGCCCGCTACAGCCCGGTTTACCGGAGTCCTGCTAGCCCAGTGCTACAGCCCGGACCCACTTGCTGATGACGGACACGTTCGAAGCTGGGTCATGGATGTCTGTCCCTATAAGTCTGTGCCACTTTGGGTTTACGACTAGTCATGTCAGCCCGGGCTCCTTATCATATGGATGCTAGCGACACTATCATATACGTGAGCCATAAGGCGCAAACGGTCCCGGGCAAAGGTAAGGCGACACCCGTGGGGATACCGTGCGTGAGGCCGCAAAGTGATATGAGGTGTTACCGGCTAGATCGATGTGACATCGAGTCGGGGTCCTGACAAAGAAACTATGTGAAAACTGCTTTATGTGATTTGGGAGTTGGTGTTAGTGTTATGCCTTTCTCTTTATACAAAAGACTTGATTCGAATAAACTCACACCTACTGAAATATCTTGCAAATGACTGACAAATCAACTGCCATACCTATCGGTATTTGTAAGGATGTGCCCATTATTGTTGCTAATGTTACTATTTTGACTGACTTTGTTATACTTGAGATGCCTAAGGACGACAACATGTGGATTATCCTTGGCAGACCCTTCTTGAATACTGCAGGGGCTGTTATTGATTGCAATAAAAGCAAGATCACTTTTCATATCAATGGTAATGAGCATACGATGCACTTTCCGAAGAAACAATTCCAAGTGAATGGTATTAATGTTATTGAAAAATCTCCGACAATCACTATTGGAAGTTTTCAGCTACCTCTACCTACTGCTAAAAAGAAATATGAAATGCTTATTGTTGGGGACATTCATATCCCCACTGAGGTAACTTAGTGATTTACGAAAGTTCTTCGGTTTCATGCTAATCGAAAGTGGTTGTCAATAAGACTTGATCAACATTATTAATGGATCATTTTTTGAGAGGTATGAAGTTGATGAATTTAGTAAGCACTACCTTCTGTCTCTAACTTTTATTTTCTATTTTCTTGGTTAAATAAAATAAAATTCCATGCTTTGTTTGTTTTCTGAGTTATCCGTGCAATAAAAAATGACCCAAAAATAAAAGTTCTCAGAATGCTCTGAAAATTTAATATGTTTTTTTTCTAAATATTTCTGAATTTCTGGTGCAAATAATATCAGAGGGAGGTACACCAGGTGGGCACAACCCACCTGGGCACGCCAGGACCCCCAGGAGCGCCCCGGCGGGTTGTGCCCCCCATGTGGGCCCCCTCACTTACTTCTTCCCACATCACTCCATTCACCCATAAAAAATCACTATCACTCTCTCTCTCTCTTGTGTTCTTGCTCCCGAAACTGTGGATTCGATCTCTTTGCTCGAAGATCCATTTTTGAAACTGTTTCGGGGACTTGTTGCTTGGTATCTGACTCCTCCATATGTCCAATTAGTTTTTGTTTTAGTGATTTATAATTAGAATAATTAGCTACTCTTGGTGCTGCTGTAGAGGAGCTTGCATGTTGAATTCTTAGAGTCCTAAGTAGTTTGAATGCTTGCTACGGCCTCTATACATCCCTATGAGTAGTTGCTATCAATTTTGTGAAGTTTTGTTAATAATTTTTTGTGACCAAAAATTTCCAAAAATTGTACGCGAACGTGATGAACTTTTTTGGAAGGAGTTCTTCGAGGAGGAGGTCCTCGGAGGCATCTTCTAGCAGCAGCTCCATTCGTTGGTCTTATGTTGAACCAAATGAAAGTTCCATTCGAAGTGCCACCACCAAAACATGCTTATGGCCATGCAACGATTCTATGGTGAGTGTGAGTATTAAGGAGGAATTTGGGCAATATGTTCACAATGCTGATCTCGGTCCCTACATTTCAGATAAGTGCGACCAACACCTCATACTCACCAAATCATTTGTGAAAGGATTTAAATTCTTTCCCCGTTAGTCTAGGGTGTCATTTAAACTATATGAAAATCCATTTACCATTTCTCTAGAAAGGTTTGCTCACCTCTGCAAAATCCCATTCCGGGGTTCGCTCAATGAACCACCTAGGTCTGAGTTTGAAATATTCTTGACTAGTCTTTGCTTTGGTGAAACTAGGGGAGTGATGCAAGGTAGAATAAAGAGCATACATTTTCCTGGAATATAGAACTTCGCATTATTTAATGGAAAATATATTGTAGGCAAACAAGATTGTAGTACACTTTGTGCTCCTGATCTAAGCCTCATTCACATCGCTCTCTACGGTGATAGAAGTTATAATATTGGAGCGATTGTTGGATGTAGGTTACAGCACAACACTAGTAGTGGATATTTTTATGGTGGAATTTATGCCACACGCTTAGCCAGAGGGCTAGGTGTTTCACCTTTACCCTATGATCCTACTTTACCCATGCAGTACCTAGACTTCGATGCTATGAAACATCATAAGATTCTGAGGGGCGATCCTCATAATTTTACTTATAATTTGACATTTAACAAGGACTCCGTGGTAGACACATATTTGCATGCACCTACTCACTTTGATGTTCATAACAGGGGAAGATATTACGTTCTTGAGAGCGAAGCCCGAGCTCATAACGCAGCGGTAGTGGCTGCATGGCAGGCTGAGGCATCTGCACTGAGAGCCTCCGTGAGCTACCAGTCTGACCATTACACATGCTACTGACCGACTACCAAGTTAGGCCAAAAGCCTAAGCTTGGGGGAGTACGTATTCCCACTGACATTACATTCATGTTCACACATTTCATTCCACTTGTCGGTGTCCACACTTTTTAATTGTATCATCCATGTTTAATTTATTTTCTCGCTTTCTTCTTGTGTGTTTGAAAAACTTTGAGAAAATCCAAAACTATGTTTCTTGCTTCTTTTTTATTTTTCTTCCTAGTTTAAATTGTTGTAGCACTAAAAAGAAAACCCAAAAAATTTCCTTGTTCTTCTTTTACTTGATGGGAGCTTTCCCGTGTAAATAGTTTTTTCTCATTTTTTTCTTTTCTCTCTTCATTTCACTACAAAAAAGACACATCCGTGACATTTTGGGCCGAACAATTTTTTTCTGTCATACTTATGACACTTCTATGATGATAATTGTGACAAAACCCGGTATCATCATAGATGTGGTGGGCTCCTACTTTTATGACTAAAAATCATGACAGAAAATGGGCTTTTCGTCCTGGGCGGGCCGGAGACGCAGCTGCATGACATTCTTTGGGCCGTGCATGACAGAAAAAACCATGGTAGAAGCGAGGGCGAGGAAAATATCGGGGAGTTCCCGGTGACGGTAGGTGGTCGGGGGCCAAGCGATGCATGTTTCTCTCAGACACGTACGCGCGTGGGTGTCAGGCGTTGGGCTCTAACTGAACCCGAGCGAGGCGTTGCCTAATTGAAACTGAGTGATTGCACTTCAGGCTACGTGTTACTGAACCCGAGCGATCGAGCGATTCCTTCACTAGTGTTGCTAACTGAAGCCGGTCGAAGCTGCCTCTCGATGAACAGTGAGCGTTGCTGGGGCGTTTGGATGAACAGTTCCCGGTGGGGTTGGATGAATAAGACCCCGTGGTGTTGCCACTGGATAAACAGGACCCCGATCGATCGAGCTGGTTGGGCATGGATGAACAGGACCCCGTGGAGGGCTGGATGAACAGGACCCCATGGAGGGAAGGTTGAACAGTAGCCGGAGGAGGGCTGGATGAACAGTAGCCTGTGGAGGGGTGGTTGAACAGGACCTCATGGAGAGGGTTGGTTGAATAGCAGCCGGTGGAGGAGCGCGTGGTGGAGGCTGGATGAACTGGAGCCCGTGGATGAACAGTCGCACGTGTAGGCTGGAGGAGGTCAACGGTGGACCAAAAGTTGCCCGTGGTGGCTGGAGGAGGTCGACGGTGGAGATGAACAGTATCCCGTGGAGGCTGGAGGAGGTCGACGGTGGAGATGAACAGTATCCCGTGGAGTCTCGTTATGCGGTAGGCTACACCCCTCCCGATGAATAGGACCCCCGTTTCGACCGTAGCGCTCCAACACAAGTCCGTTTCCTCCGTTTTGCGGTACGCCACACCCCTCCCGATCAATAGGACCCCGTTTTGACCGTAGGAGGTCCAACAAAAGTCTGTTTCCTCCGTTTTGCGGTACGCCAGACCCCTCCCAATGAAAAGGATCCCATTTCGATCGTGGCCGGTCGAACACAAGGCCGTTTCCTTCGTTCTGCGGTACGCCAGGCCTTGTTTCCATCAGCTGTTCCATCCAAGCCCTCCCGTTGAACATGATGAGCATTCTGTTCCGACCCAGCCGGTTTGCTCCCCATGAACACGACGACGATGCAGTTTCTCCGTTCCGACCCAGCCATGTACACGAGCCCTGGTCGTACATATGCGCGAGTAGGCATTCGAGACCTTGCCCGTATGTACGTATGTGGCTGTATTTACTTTCTTGCACCCTGGCCACTGTACGTATGTGTACATGCTACGTGTGCGCCTCTACTACGGCACGTGCGCGCCTCTACATCGACTCGTATGTACGTACACATTCGCGACCAGAATGACAACGCTACATACGCTTCGACCAGGTGGGTCCCGACTGTCATGCACTTCCTTGCGTGCGAAGATGTAGCTGGTGGGTCCCTGTAGTCAGGGGGGCGAATCGTTTTTTCCGTAATATGGACGCACTTCCTTGCGTGCGAATATGTAGCTGGTGGGTCCCAGCAGTCAGTGGGGGGCGTTTTTTTCGCGAAATATGGTGGCCCCTCCGATGGGTCCCTGCTATTAGGTGGAAGAATAATTATTTTGCGCATAATAAGGAGGCACTTCCTTGCGGCTGTCGTGGACCCAGCTATCAGCCTCTCCACATATAGTACTATTCCGATGGAAGTCGTTCCTTGACCATGTTGACCACGTCGTGCCGAGAGCACCAGGGTGGTAGACGATTGGCGAGGCCTAGGAAGGGGACGATGTGGAGCTGAGGAAGACGCGGCAGTGGATGCCCACGCAGAGAGGAGTACGAGGGTTCACTGGTTCGGCTGTGGTGTGAGGCTGCCATCGCCGCATAATAATACGGGGTGTGGGTGAGTAGAGGGATGGACTAGCCAGCGGTGGGAGTAGTAGGGGCGGTGAGGCCTCCGTGGCATCACAGCCGGCCACGGGCGGCAGGAGCACCCGGCACGACCGGCGCTGTTTGGGCAGCTGGAGCAAGAAGACTAGAGGTTGAAGAAGCACTATGGCCATTGGATGGACATCGTACGGTCACTGGAGCTAGAATCATTCATATAAACTAAGTTGACAAAGCCCTCCGTCCCTGTCAACTTAGTAGGCCCACAAGTCAGCCTCCCACTATGATGGGTCCTAGCTAGCAGGGGGTATTCATTTTTTTGTGTGTAATAAGGAGGCACTTCCTTGCGCGTGAAGATATAGCTAGTGGGTCTGACGTGTCAGCTGGGGGAACATTTTTTCGTGAAATACGGAGGCCCTTCCGGTGGGTCCCAGCTGTCAGGTGGAGGAATCATTATTTTGCGCTAATAAGGAGGCATTTCCTTGTGTGCAGCCGTGGACCCAGCTGTCAGCCTCTCCACGCACGGTCTACTTCCGATGGATGTCGTTCGTTGACCAAGTTGACCACTCCGCGCCGAGCGCATCCAAGGTGGTGGACGATGGCGAGGCCCCTGACAGCAACGAGCCGGAGATGGGAAGATGTGGGTGTAGATTCGCAGACAGAGAGGTGTACGAGGGTTAACTGGTTCTAGTATGGTGTGGTTCGGCTATCGGTGGAGAAGAACAGGAGGTGTCGAGGGGTGGAGGGATGGCCTAGCCAACGGTGGGGTAGCGCTTCACAATGAAGCGTGCTAAGCAGAGCTGCTAGCAGCAGGAGGCGGGAGCAGGTGGTCCTGGCGGCGCTGGAGGAAGAAGACGAGAGATTGAAGATGGATGCGGGTCGTTGGATGTAAATCCAACGATTAACGATGTGAGAATCATTTGTTGACTAAGTTGACAACAACCTGCGTTGGCTTCGACCTATTGGCCCACATTTCAGCCTCCAAAAATATGGCAATATTCAACCCATTTTTTCAGAATTTATAGTCTTTTTTTGCGGAGTAGAATTTACAGTCAATTTGATCTCCCATTTTTAGAATTACAGTCCATTAGCTGGGCTGGGTGAACAAATAATGTAGCGTCCACGCGGCCCATTTATTTTTTTTCTAAAAAATTACAGGCCATGTGCACTTTCTCGAAATACACGATTTTGCTGGGCTAATTCTAATTACAATGTTGGGTTGGGAGCAACAATGTTATCAAAAATAAACAGGGGCTGAGCATTTTGTTATAAATATATTTAAATAATAAGTGATTTATTATTACGTTGGTCCTTAAATCTTACCAAGCTTTTGTACACAATCACCAAGATTTTCGTTGCCAAAAAAATCCAGGATTTTATTATTAAGAAATTATTTTTATAAGTTAATAAGATGTGGGATATTGTTTTCTTACATATGTAAGTATCTGTTAAATATATGATGACAATAAGAATAATATATAATAACATATAAAATAATTTAAATATATATAATATAGTTAGAAGGGAAACATAGGTTGGACCAGCCGTTCCTATTCTTATATAGAAAAATAGAACAGACCTCTACGTTTTCTTCAAAAAAATACATAAATTGGGTTGCCGATGTTTCAGGAAAAATAAAACCTCGGACAGGAGGTCCATAGGCCGGTCGATACATGACAGCCCTCAAGAAAATACAACTCGGCATGTCGTGGGCTGCGCATGTTAAAAAAGAAAGCCTAGACGGGCTAACCCAAAATCTAGCTGATACTTGCTGCCACTGTGATAATAAATGATACCTGCCAGCTCCCCAGCTTCATTGTGAATTTATATCCTATAGCAACTATGTTGAAGCACCTAAAAAATGTAACTATGTTTACAAACCCGTGGGCCCCAATGTCAGTATAGCGTTAGGAGGAAGTATTTTTTCGATAAGGCACTTGCTTGCGTACGGCCATAGACCTGGTGGGTTCCAACTGTCTGCCTCTCCATGTACAGTCCTCTCTAGATTCCTCTTGTTTTTTCAGCATGTTCACAACGGCAGACAGCGGCACCGCGGCGAGCGCACAAAGGCGTAGGAGGAGATCCGACCACCTGAGGAAGTGCCTTACTTGTAATGAAAGTGACACTACCCGACAGCTGTTCCGCCCGGGTTTGATTCCACCTGATGCAGGGAAAATATCTCCAATTTTTTTTCCTCTTCCATTATTGACATGTGGGTCCCCATTGTCATCTATGCACACCACGTCCAACACTTGCCAAAACTTCGTCCCTCATTTTCTCTGTTTTTCGCACACTCGACATTGTGTGGGCATTTTGAAAATAACATATCTTTTTGACTGTGCATCATATGAAGATGTGCTATGCATGATGCGGGATCCGGTGGGTGAGGCAGGAGGCAAGCCTAGGCACTGGGAGAGCCCTACGAGGCTAAGATAATGATAGTACTACTCCACTCCTTCCATATTTAAATACAAAGGCCACCAACAGTAGCCCTGGCAAAAATTGATCATGCTGCCCGCGTCGTGGTTTATTGGCCCCTTTTTTTGTGCCACATTTTATGACATGCATAAATATTATGTTACTTACAAATATGGTCAAAAATTGGCACAAAATATGAAGGAGACCAATGGAAGTACTAGCAACCCATGATTTAACTACTCGCAAGCAACAGTGGAGTAGTAATGTCTTTCTTCCGCCCTCACGTCCACTCAATTTGCATGCGCTGTATTAATTGACCATCAATGAAGTGAAGGACTTTACACGCGTCAAATTATCACATCGAGTGGATCTTGGTAAAAAAATACGTCCGCACGTGTACCCGCATGTGCGTGCGAGGGAATGAGTGTGTGCGTGCACATCTTCGCTTCGTGCATGTACCGCCAGTGCGGCTCAAAGAGGACGAGTACATTCTTTTGGAACCAGCAGCACGTCACTGTGATCAATCCACACAATGAGGTCGCGACAACACCTCCACATGTGCCATGTGGCTTCATGAACTGTAAAAGAGACACTGTGTAGCGTGCCATTGGAATTATAATTTACATGTTTTACACATACTCGAAGTACTAGTAAGGTACACGTGCATTGCACACATCAGATTTGACAACCAAATTATGAATAAATACCACACTATAGCATGTAAGCTCCGAGTCATATATGCCTGATGTAGACCTACATTTAAATCTTATAGTTCATCTCATTCAAAATCAATTAGTTTTTATAAAAAAATCTAGGGCCTCTTTGATTCGTAGGATTTCCAAAACGCGGTAATAGGGAAAACATGGGATTGGAGTGGAATGTCGTCTTGAATCCTACATGATTGTACGAATGTTTGATTGTGCGTAGAAAAAACGCATGATTCTTTCAAAGGGTTTGAGTGGATGGAATCTTTCCTATGAAATCTAGTGCCAATGAATCCTATGGAAAAATTCCTATGGTTTACAATCCTACGAATCAAACAACCAAAATAGGAAATATTCCGAAGGATTAGAATCCTCCAAAATTCCTTTGAGAATCCTTTGCATCAAAGAAGCCCTTAATCTATTTTATGATTCATGGAATTGTGCGTTGTAAAGCATAAAGTAAAAACAAATAATGACAATTCAACTAGAAAAAAAGTTTGGGCAGTTATGATACGGAAGATTCTAGAACAAAGGAGAAGCACTTATGTTTTGAGGTTTGTGCATTATGCTTAAGTTCAACCATGGAGTCTGCTAGATTGTACATGTGGCAAAATCCGGTGGGGGCCTATAAGATGGTGCGAGGGGCCAATTGGAGGGAGACTATGAAGGAGTGCACAAGTGCGAGATCGATATTTAAGGAGAGGGGGCGAGAACATGCATTGTTGCGCGCAGTGGCGGAGCCATGAAAAATAAATGAGCTAGGGGGCCAAGCATTGCTAATCCTTTACGAGGAGGGCCAATTTATCAACTAAAACCATTTTACCAGCAATTGTCTAATGATCACATTCATATTAGCCTCGATATATAGTGATGTTAGGGGGGCAGGGCCCTTGCTGCCCCTGTCTTCGCCACTATGCGCACGTCTGAGAGATGAAGCGGAAGGCATGGATGATGAGAGGGGGACGTTGGATATATAATTAGTGTGGGTGTATTAGCTATGTAATCCTATATAGAGAGGTATATATTGATCGACGTGGACGTGGGAAAGAGGGTGAGACCTCACTAGATATATAGATTGATCGCTTTGTGTGGAAAATTGTGAAAGACCTAGCTGTACACACACACACATAGAGGAACATTGATCATTGCGCATGCACGTGAGAGATAAATAATGCCCGATATGATGGAGAGGGGTAGGTGTGTATGTGTGTCTTCATGGGAGACCGACCTGAAGAAAAAGATTGCATGTGTGCGATGGATAATAACGACTGGTAGTGTGTGTGCATGCATGCACGAGAGAAAGTTAGTGGTACAATTATAAAGGGAAGACGATTGTGGGGTGTAAAAGACTAGGTGAAGTCATAATCAATGTAAAGTTGAATTCAAATATTTGAATAAGAGATCTTGATGTTTGAAACCCATGCATGCATGAATATAACAGAGATATGCGCTGTGTGGTTTGGAAACGAGCATGTTGTAATGTATACACATTGAACAAGGTCACACTGATTTGAATTTGAGATACCGATGGCAGACATCGTTTGGCCACATTGCATCCATGCATGGACACACTATTCTAATTAGAGATGATGGGTGGCTTTCGCATCACATATCTTTATCTATACCCCTATATATTATATTTTATATTTTATATATAGTGTGCAGATAACTTTAACTTTTAAAGATGGTCGTTGGATGAGGCCAATCCAATAGTGTAGAGATGGCAAATTTGAGCACTACTAGCCCTTGGATATCATCTAGATTCCACTAGATTTTGCCACATGTACAATCTAGAAGACTCCATGGTTGAACTTAAGCATAATGCACAAACCTCAAAACACAAGCACTTCTTCTTTGTTCTTGAATCTTCCATATCAGAATTGCCCAAATTCTTTTCTACATGATTTGCCATTTTTTTTTTACTTTATGCCTTAAAACGCACAATTCCATGAATCTTAAAATAGATTAGCTTTCTTACAAAAAGTAGATGATTTTGAATGAAATGAACTATAAGAATTAAACGAACATCTACATCATGCATATATGACTTAGAGCATACATGCTATAATGTGGTATTTATTCATAATTTGGTTGCCAAATCTCACGCGTGCAATGCACGTGTACCTTACTAGTCTAAATGGTGTTTGTGTGTGTGTTGTGTGTGTTAAACACATTGTATGTAGTATATCATACATGATTTAGGTTCCAAACATCTAGCTATAGCATACATGTACTATGATTTGAATTCAACATAAAATGGACACCTATATTTGAATTTGAGATCGTATGTACATGTAGTTTGTATTTATATCGGAATTTACTTCTCCTATATTCATGTCATGTGTTGTGAAGATAATATTTAGATGGTTGTATAACTAACCCGAGTACAATCCCATTCAAACAGGGAAAATGTACTCCAATTTAGTCCATATGCTTGACAACACACATTGTTTTTTTATTGTTGAGGGAAGTGCAAATTGTTTTGGTACTGTACACGTTATGTTTGTTGTCCCGATTTTTTTGTTTTTTTGTTGTATGTGAATAAATTTCTAGTAATATAGTAAAACGGGACATGGCTCTCTCTAGTGATGAGGTGTGAATTGTGTTTTTTTGGGTACACGTTAAGCTTGTTCTCCCCAAATTTCAAGTTGTGCCTTGTTATGCCAAAATTTCAAGCTAGCGGCTCTGTCTATCGTGCTGCGGAACTCCCGCCTCTTCAACCCGCGCCTTGTTACTCCAAAATATTTGAGATATATATTTGTCTTGTTGTGCTCTGACAACTCCCTCCATCTCAACCCGCGCCTTGCTATTCCAAAATTACTGCGCGCGCGAAAACTCCCACCTCCTGTGAAATCCCGACACGTGAAATGCCCGTGATACCCCTAAACCGAAAGAACCGCCTCAAATTGGTGGGGGTACTTTCATAACTTACCCCACATTTCGGACAAGCGCATCCCTAAGCCATGGTTCCCCACTCCCATCCCATCCTCCCACCCATTCGTACACCAAGGCGGCGAAAACCCGCGAAGCCCCACACCCTCCTCTGTCCGCCACCCATCCAGAGCCTCTTCCCCGGCGACATCGTCCACATCAACACCTCGACGTCCCTCATTCACCATACCGGATGAGGATCCGTCGTCGATCTCGTCGTCTCGCCGGTTCAGCCACCCCGTCCTCCACCTCCAAGGAGCTACCCCGACATTCCCCTCGTCTTTCGCGCCACCTCCATTCCCACACCGCCGTCTTCACCTGCACCACCAGAAGAGCAGCATCATCACTGTTTCCTCGGATGAAGCTGTGGCCTCGGCGCCGTCAAAGAGGTTGTACACAAATCTCCTTATTTTCTTCTTGATTCGATCTCACGGTGTTGCCGGCGCTCGGTCCCGAGCCGACACAGCGCGGCTCCATCCACAGCGACATCCACATCCTCCATCAGTAGGAGCTGCTAGTGCTTTAGCTCTCGCTCGCACTGCTACTCTGCTCTTGCACTTGGTCCCCTGCCTGTTCTGCTCTTGCTTTTGCTCTCGCTGCAGCTCTCGCTCTTGCTCTTTCTTGCAATGCTGCTTCGATTTAGCTACACTTCAGTTGAGTGAATCAACTTTTGGGTCAGTCCATTTTCAGGGGGTGGGGGGGGGGGCTCGCCAGAGTTAAGGAAGAACCAGCCGCAGCAAGAAGGGGGGCTCGCCGGAGAGGTACCCCGCTATCTATCTTAGGGTTCAGGGTGGGGCGATGGTCGCCGGCGGTGGTGGGGCGGTGTCGTGGGGATCGCCGGAGAAAAATCTCGGCACAGGGGGGGCTAGATGGATGGCTGGGGCGGGTGCGGACCGACGATGGGGAGTGTTTTCAAGGCAGGTGGGGTGGCGCACCGCCGGTCGCGGGCGGCGGGGGGCGGCTGTTTGGCTGGTGGTGGCTGGCGGCATAGGGGGTGGAGGTTGAAGATGAACTGTAGGCCCTTGATTTCATATCCAACGGCTGGAAAATCGACTAACCAGAGATGAAAAAGTCAGTCGACTGACGTGTAGCCTCACCTCTAGTGCATTCGGTTTTGATTGTAAAATTCAGTTTCGATAGCAAAATTTAGTTTCGACAGTTAAGTTCAGTTTCGACAGTTAAATTCAGTTTTGACAGTTAAGTTTAGAGATGAGCGGCTGATGTATTTTACATCTAGCACTTTGTGGTTGTGTATTTGACATCATCTATTGGAGATGCTATTAGAATTCCACTCAGGTTAACGTTGTCTCTCTTGTCCTGCTTCAGCCTCGGCGTCGTACAACTCACCGGAGCTGCTCCAATGACGAAACCCTCCATCACAGTGGAGCAGTACCCCGGGCTCCATCTCCAGACGCCTAAGATCTTCTTCCCCTCCTCCGACAGCCAAGTTAGCTGGAGCATCCTCACCGACCAACCCAATCACGCAGGGATCAACATGGCTTCGCCAAAGAGGTTGTACACTTGTTGCATCTCTTTTTTACTCTACATGTTATATATATTATCCACTGAGCACACCTAGTAACGTGAAATACGATTATTTTATCCTACTATATGACAAGTAGTGAGGTACCAGGCAACTTAGCTATCCGTGATGGACTCTCATGAACGCCATCATTATTTATCTCTACACATTTGAGCTGCGCATTTGTCGATGGGCCTGGGAGTTGAGCAAGTAGGGCAATGGACTGGGTCCAAAGTAATAGAAGTAGCACAACAGCATTTTTTTAGTGTAGGCTTTTCCTTGCTCAAGCCTGCCTACTAGAATCGCAATGCTTGAAAGGAAAAGTGAAGGAAAAACATAGGAATTGGAAAGTTTTCTATGGTACTACTATTCATGAATATGGTTCAAAGGAATGGAGCAAAGGAAAACGTGTAGGATTTGTTCCTTTAGTGTCTCCTTGAAAGAAAAACCGTAGGAATTTTAATTTCCACTTGTCCTCCTTTTCAAATTCCAATTCATGACGCACAAGACTAAGAGATAGTAGCATAATAGCATTATAACCGTACATTTTCTTTTGATTTGACTTAATCTTACCATGCTTCTTTGCATCCTGTGATCTTCCAATTCTTGTGAATCAAACACCCAGATTAGCAGAAATCTTGTGTTTTTAAATTCTCTGTTTTGCACGTGCATTCCTATCCTATTCATGTCTATTTCCTATCCCTGCATTGTTAGAATCCTCAAATTCAAACTAGCCCTTACACAATTACTTATGTTACAGATATGTGTCAACGAAAACCTTGTGTGGTTTGTCCTGCTCCTGCGGCGCTGTGTTCCACCCCTGCTCAGCTGCTCCAACGGCAGAAGGGTTCACCACAGCAGGGATCTGCTCTCCGGACTGTCTTTCGCCACCTTAGATCTTCTTCCTCGCCACCGGCAACCACGACAACTGCATTACCATCATCAACTGAGCAGATGACCTTGAGGACTACATGGGTCCGCAAGAGAGGTCGCACTCTTCCGTGTCTGCTTACGTTATGCATCGCTTAATATGCTGACATGCTACTTTATAGTCGTGTTCACCTATTATACTCCGAGTCAGGTCCAAACTAATGCTGAAACTTGAGTTTTTAAATGGTTGTGGGGTACATATTGGGGCAGCAATCAGTAATATATGTCTACTATCTGGTTAATCTCGGGTATCTACTATGAGTTTCATGTTGGGTGCAAACAAACATTAAAGGAGCCATTATCTGTATTTTTTAACTAAAGCTATTATATGCCTGCTATCATTGGTTTTGGGTCTATCCATAGTTTGCTACCATCACTCTGGATTTGTGCATGCACTCCTTACATAATCTCGCTATGTTTTATTCCTATGCAGGTCAGTTATTGTACACAATGGAACTAAACACGTAGAGAAAAAGAGACGAGCCTTGCATGGCAATAAAATTTCATGCAAACATCGCTCCATGGTGGGCGGAAAGGCAACCCCCCTCCACCCATTTCGAATCGTAATCAAGAGGAGGATAACTGTTCTGAGGGGGATTCAGAAGGAGAAGACCACTCCTATTTACCCCCTGAGGTTTTTGCTCTAACTTGGCATGCTGATGTTGGTAATATCATGCATATGGTGCCTTGCATTGCTTACTGTATACATCAAAGATGTCACCTGCTTAGTTTAGACATGCTTTGTGTCAATGCCATCTGTTTAGTTTCTTTATCGTATATGTGAATCATGCAATGCCATCTTGTTTAGCCACACATCATATATGTGAATTTTGCAATGCCACCCAGGTTAGCCAGTCATCATATATGTGAATTATATCATCCCATCATTTTTTTATTACGTGTTAAATTTGTCAACAATTTTAGCAAATTCAATTACTCTTCCCGTGCATCAGCCATTTGGCACGGTCATGGAAAAATCTGGAGTGGAAACAAGGTCTTCAAAGCAGACAATGCTATCTGACGAAGTGCATGTCTTGCTATTTACTGATAGCTCCTCAAAGGAGGATTCAAAGACAGATGACCAGTCCTATTTCCTCCCCGAGGTGCATGCTCTAGCTTCAGGGTTATGTTGCTCATAACGTGCGTATGGTATCTTGCGTTGCTATGTCATTTGCTTAGTTTAGACATGCTTTGTGTGAATGCCACATGTTTAGTGTCTAATTACCATATATGTGAATTATGCAATGCCATCTTGTTGCAAGACATTATATATGTGAATTATGCAATGCTATCTTGTTGCAAGGCATTATATATGTGAATT
Source organism: Triticum aestivum (assembly GCF_018294505.1). NCBI lineage: Eukaryota > Viridiplantae > Streptophyta > Magnoliopsida > Poales > Poaceae > Triticum > Triticum aestivum. Next base: position 328,353,978 of record NC_057813.1, read on the forward strand.
ATGGAATGCCATGTTGTTTAGCCAAGCGTCATATATGTGAATTATATCATGTCGTCCTTTTTTTGTATTTCTCATTGCATTTGTCGACAATGTTTCTATATTCAACTGCTCTTCCTGTGCATCAGCCATTTGAATTGGTGATGGAGAAATCTGGAGTAAAAACAAGGTCTTCAGAGCAGACAATGCTACCTGCTGAAGTAGATATCTTGCTGGTTACAAATAGCTCTTCAAAGGAGGATTCAGAGGCAGATGACCAGTCCTATTATCCCCCTGAGGTGTATGCTCAAACTTGGCAGGGTTATATTACTCATATCATGCATATGTTGTATTGCAATGCTTAGTTTTTACATCATATACACAATATTGAATGCCATCTCCTTGGTTGACACATCATATATGCGATTGCCCTCTGCTCACTTGCTTAGTATATAAATCATATATTTGAATTATATCATGCCATGATGTTTACATAGACAGCATGTATCTGAATTACGGCATGCCAACCCATTTTCTAAAGACATAATGTAGTTATATCATCTCATCTTGTTTACATAGTCATCACATTTTAAATTATGTCATTCAATCCGTGAATTATATCATGCCATCATGTTTCCATCGATGGCATGTTTGTGATTTATGGCATGCCAACCACTTTAATAGACACATCGTATAGTTATATCATGTCATCCTCTTTACATGGTCATCATATTTTGAAGTATGTCATTCTATCCTGTTTATTTAGCCATCATACATGTGAAATTCTGTCATGCTATCCTGTTTAATTAGCCATCATATATGTGAAATTATGTCCTGCTATTCTGTTTGGTTAGACAACATTAATGTGAATTATTTCATGCCCTGTTTTCTTCCCTACTATCCATTGCACCTGTCAATCTTACAATGTCTGTACATTCAATTACTTTTATTGTTTATCAGCCATTTCAATTAGAGGGGGTGATGGCAGTATCTGTGGGAGTAAAAACACGGTCTTTGGAAAAGATCGTGCTACCTGTCGATACAGATAGAACCACGGTTGTACTTGCCCAAGAACCAGCCCCACCACACATAACCCAGACTCTTGCAGATTGTACCCCTATCCAGTTGGACAGAGAACCAGCTACACCCCTTCTAACCCCAACCCCAACATATAGTAACCCAGTTCCAGTTGACACAACACTGTCTCCACCACAAAGAACCCAAACATGAGCAGTTAGTAAGGCAACTGCAGTGCCCAAAGCACGAGGACCACCAGTCCGAACCCCAAGTCAACGCTTAAAGCAGAAGAAGAATTGTTCTCGGGTCAGGTTCCGTAGCTATGGTTCATACTACTTTGCTCTTGCATCACTATATTTACACATACCAACTAATTTCAAATTTGAAGAATGCAATTGAAACTCCAATGGCACAACAGGTATGTTTTAAACATGTTTCTTTAATGTGTTTGCTATTGTAACTTGCTCTATGTTGATTTGAGTTTCAATTGAATAAACAATTATGTTCTCATGCCATGCACATTACAAGTGTTGTTATTGCTGTGTAGTTTCCCACACTTATATTCTGTCTATGCTGCTTTTTCTTAAATAGATATGATTTGAACTATATCTATCTTGATTTGGCAACATAAACTAGAATGATATACACCATATAGTGACCTTACTAGATAGATATATGTTTGTTTCATGTGTTATCCTGTCCACCTTACTACTGAACTGTTTTACCAAAATGAGTTTCATATACTACATTGTAAACTTGTGATGTGTTTGTTTGTTTCTCTTTTAGAACGCGGATAAAATGTTGGAGAAGACTACCCCGTTATGCAATGGTAAAGGAAGTAATGCAGATAAGGTTTAAGATAGTGAGACATCCCTGTTGGTCTCCAAGAAAGTTGATAAAAACTATATTGAAGACACTAAGACAACCCCAAAGTCCTGTCTTGATGTAGTGTTTGAGTTACTGACTACTACTACAGGCACCATCTCTTCGAACTCGCTGCGAGAATCAGTTCGGCTTCTTGAGTCTCAACTTTAGGTTGAAAGACATCGATCAGATGTTATGCGACAGGAAGCTGAAGGACAGAGGAAGTCCCTACAGAATTCAGATGCATACTTTCTGGTTCAACAGCAAGTGCTGGAGGATTTAAGCGCTAAACAATAGAAAGTTAATAAGTTTGCTAAGCATCTTGCCAGCATTATGGGTACCCATGATATTGTTTCTTGAGCTCTTCTGAAGTGGTTTCAGTTCTAGACTTGTTTTGCTGCAGCGTTTATTTGCACTGGTCGCCAACTTTGACAACCAGTGTATATGATATGCTGCTTTGTTCCCTATATTTAGACTGGTGGCGAACTTCGATGCCCAGTGGATGTAATATGTGTAATAGCCGTGATAGCCTAGTGTAAGTTGCTTGCTTATTTATTTCCTTGTTGTCTTGTTTATTTGTTTCCTTGTAGTTAGTGCAGTTCTTTTTCAGCGGTTTGCTAGTGGCCGCAATAACCTATTTTTTAAAACTAGGCCACAATAACCATGGGCTACATATTTACTGTAGTTACCGTGGGCCTCCTACGGGCCGTAGAAACAATGTGCCTTCTAAGGGCCGTAGAAACAATGGGCCTTCTAATGGCCGTAGAACCAATGGGCCTTCTACGGGACGTATCATCAATGGGCCTTCTATGGGCCGTATGATTGATTGGCCAAACATGGGCCAATAACAGACCACATTATGGCTGTAAACGGACTAGAGTTGGAATCGTCCGTTCATGGGCCGACCATAATGGGCCGTCGTTAATCGGCCGTATTTGATGACGCTATGAAAACGGCCCAACGTATTAATGGGCCACAAATGGGCCGACTGTAACCACGGGCTGAATTTGGCCCACAAGTAGAAAATGACAGTAACGGTCTGTAAGTAAATGAATGCTGGAAATGAACCCAAGAATAAATGGGCCCCGAGAAGGCCGAAAGATAACATGGGCTGGAAACGGCCCCATGGAATAATGGGCCGTTAATGGGTATAAAGTGATACACTGTTCATTACGGGCCAGTTTCACCATGGGCCGTTAATGGGTATAAATTGATGCACTATTCATTACGGGTCAGTTTCACCACGGGTCGTTAATGGGCCAAGATTTTACACGTGGAAAATCCCCATTGGTCAGGGCTATTAACGGGTTACCGAATCCAAAACCGACCCGATAGCTTACGGCGAGCCGTTACGGTGGATGCCACGTGTTGGTCACCCTTGACGAAAGCACTTCTATGGCGCGCGAATTATTGGCATGGAAGTGGACACTTCCGTGATGATAATTTTGGTAATGTCATGGAACACTTCTATGACAGCACAAGTATGACTATCTTGATTCTGTCATAAAATCGTCATGGATGTACATGCATGACAGAAAACGTGACCTATTGTGACAAACACGTATCATCACGGAAGTGTTTTTTTGTAGTGTTTGCTTGTTTATGAAAAACCAAAAATTCCAAAAAATATTTCAATGTGTTTCTCTCAATTTCTTTTCTTTTTATTCAGTCATACCGAGGAGAGGACCACGATGAAAATGTTGAGTGGCTCTCATTTGCTTTATTATTTATCTAACAAAGAGCCATATTACCTTGTCTTCTCCTCTTGAATAAAATGTTTGCAGATTCCAGCTTAGTCCACGACACTTTTGCACTATTATTATTTTCAAATCATTCGGTCTTGCTAGTGAAAGGCAATAATGACGATATTAGGTGAACTGGCCATGGCAGAGAGAAATGGGTATGAACTCGACTTGTTCTGTTTTTGTAAATATGTTTAACCTAGCATCCATGATTCAGCTTATTATGATTAAACATGTTTGCAATGACAATTAGAGATTATAGTTTCTCATGACATGCATAAGTAGCTAGGAGTGAATAATGATTTATCTTAGATATCAACATTGTGTTAAAATGATTGTGATGTAGTATAATGATATGGTATCCTCCTCTGAGTGTTCGAGTGGCTTGACTTGGCACATGTTCATGCATGTACTTAATAAAAACCAACATAGCCTCTATGATATTTATGTTCATGGTGTTCACATCCTACGCATGCTAGTATCCAATGTTACTTATGCATAATGCATGTTCATGATCGTTGTTGCTCTCTAGTTGGCCACTTCTCAACCTATTTGCTAGCCTTCGCGTGTACTAAGTGGGAACTCTGCTTGTACATAAAAAACCTAAAACCCAAGTTATTCCAGATGAGTCCACCATACCTACCTATATGTGGTATTACCCTGCCGTCCTAAGTATATTTGCATGTTACATCTCTAAAAACTTCAAATAAATATCCTTTTTGTGTGTCTGGATCATTCATGGAACGACAGGAGGTAGTCGGTATCTGCCATGCTAAGCGGGTTATTCTTAGGTCGAGTGTTTATTCACTCACCATCGCACGAGAAAAGGGCAGTAATAGGGATGCTCAGTCCCAATCTGCAAAAAGAAAAGAGCTTACAAATAATCAAACAAAAACTCCCAATGGAGTCATAGCCTTTACATTTCTGCTTGGGAACCGCCACTAGTGTGTTTAGCATGGATATTGATAACTGGTAGTCGTGGAGTAAATGAGAAGGGTGCATGTCTTAAAACTTCATTTACCTCTATTTTAAAAACATGAGCTCTGGCACCTCTACAAATCATTGCTTCCCTCTGCGAAGGGACTATCCATTTACTTTTATGTTGTGTCATCACCTTATCAAATAGGTGCTAGAACCTGAGAGCACTGCTATCATGCTGATGCATTGTGTGTAGCTAATGTTGGGTGCATCATGACTGGATCTTTTCTACCATGAATTACAATGTTTAGTCGCTGCTTGAACTTTGATGGTGCTCTGCATTTATGTTTTGCAGTCTCAGAAAGGGCTAGCAAGATACCACTATTGTCATATTATATCATGGTTGTTTTGACAATGTGTTGCTGTTTGAGATATCTTATTATTGCTCTCTAGCTGTTTATCTCATTGATATGAGTTAATATATTTTTAAGAGTTATTGTCGACATGGTTAGTTATAATCTTTGCAGAAAACCTAGGTGTTGTTTAAGCTTATCTAAGAAACAAGAACAAAATAGTTCGTAAACGTTTTTCTTTTTCACTTTCAGTTTATCAACTGAATTGCTTAAGGACAAGCAAAGGTTTCAGCTTGGGGGAGTTGATACGTCTCCAACGTATCTACTTTTCTTAACGCTTTTCCTCTTGCTTTGGACTCTAATTTGCATGATTTGAATGAAACTAACCCCGGTCTAATGTTGTTTTCAGCAGAACTACCATGGTGTTGTTTTTGTGCAGAAATAGAAGTTCTCGGAATGGAGCGGAACTTTATGAGGAGTTTTTATATCAATAAAGAGAATTTCTGGAGCCAAGAGCCACCTGAGGGGGAACCTGGGTGGGCACAACCCACCAGGGCCCGGTGGGTTGTCCCCACCTGGTGGCCCCAATGACTCTAAAGCCAATGCTATAAAATTAAATTATTTCGAAAAAATCAGGGAGAAAGAATTATCGCGTTTCAGGAGATGGAGCCGCCGCCGTCTCCAGTTCTTCATCGGGAGGCCAGATCTGGAGTCCGTTTGGGGCTCCGGAGAGGGGGATCTTCGATATTCATCATCACCAACACATCTTCATCGTCAATTCTATTCGCATCGGGAGTGAGTAATTCCTTCGTAGGCTTGCTGGTTGGTGAGGAGTTGGATGAGATTCATCATGTAATCGAGTTAGTTTTGTTAGGGCCTAATCCCTAGTATCCACTATGTTCTGAGATTGATGTTGCTATGACTTTGCCATGTTTAATGCTTGTCACTTTGGCCCCGGGTGCCATGATTTCAAGTTATAGTCATCTACTATGTGTTATAATCCGGCAACCCCGAAGTGACAATAGTCGGGACCACTCCCGGTGATGATCGTAGTTTGGGGAGTTCACGTATTCACCGTGTGTTAATGCTTTGTGCCGGTTCTCTATTAAAAGGAGGCCTTAATATCCCTTAGTTTCCAATAGGACCCCGCTGCCATAGGAGGGTGATACGTCCACTTTGCATCATGCTTTAATATCAATATTTATTGCATTATGGGATGTTATTACACATTATGTCTCAATACTCATGACTATTATATCTTATTTTACAAGGTTTACCATGAAGAGGGGGAATGCCGGCAGCTAGAATTTTGGCTGGAAAAGGAGCAAATATTGAAAACCTATTATGCACAGCTCCAAAAATCCTGAAACTCCATGAAAGTTATTTTTGGAATTAATAAGAATTATTGAGCGGAAAAACACCAAAGGGGGCCCACACCCTATCCAGGAGGGCGGGGGGCACGCCCAACCCTACTGGGCGCGCCCCCTGTCTCCTGGGCCCCCTGGTGGCCCTCCGGTGCCCATATTCTGCTGTATGAAGGCTTTTACCCTGGAAAGAATCATAAGCAAGCTTACGGGATGAAATTCCACCACCACGAGGCGGTACCTTGGCGGAACCAATCTAGGGCTCCGGCGGAGCTGTTTTGCCGGGGAAACTTCCCTCTGGGAGGGGGAAATCATCACCATCGTCATCACCAACGATCCTCTCATCGGGAGGGGGTCAATATCCATCAACATATTCACCAGCACCATCTCCTCTCAAAACCCTAGTTCATCTCTTGTATCCAATCTTGTATCAAAACCACAAATTGGTACCTGCGGGTTGCTAGTAGTGTTGATTACTCCTTTTAGTTGATGCTAATTGGTTTACTTGGTGGAAGATCATATGTTTAGGTCCTTAATGCATATTAATACTCCTCTGGTTATGAACATGAATATGCTTTGTGAGTAGTTACATTTGTTCCTGAGGACATGGGTGAAGTCTTGCTATTAGTAGTCATGTGAATTTGGTATTCGTTTGATATTTTGATGAGATGTATGTTGTCTCTCCTCTAGTGGTGTTATGTGAACGTCGACTACATGACACTTCACCATTATTTGGGCCTAGAGGAAGGCCTTGGGAAGTAATAAGTAGATGATGGGTTGCTAGAGTGACAGAAGCTTAAACCCTAGTTTATGTGTTGCTTCGTAAGGGGCTGATTTGGATCCATATGTCTAATGATGTGGTTATGTTTACCTTAATACTTCTTTTGTAGTTGCGGATGCTTGCAATAGGGGTTAATCATAAGTGGGATGCTTGTCCAAGTAAGGGTTGTACCCAAGCACCGGTCCACCCACATATCAAATTATCAAATTACCGAACGTGAATCATATGAGCGTGATGAAAACTAGCTTGACGATAATTCCCATGTGTCCTCGGGAGCGCTTTTCTCATTATAAGAAATTGTCCAGGCTTGTCCTTTGCTACAAAAAGGATTGGGCCGGCTTGCTGCACTTTATTTACTTTCATTGCTTGTTACCCATTATAAATTATCTTATCACAAAACTATCTGTTACCTACAATTTCAGTGCTTGCAGAGAATACCTTACTGAAAAACGCTTGTCATTTCCTTCTGCTCCTCGTTGGGTTCGATGCTCTTACTTATCCAAAGGACTACGATAGATCCCCTATACTTGTGGGTCATCAAGACTCTTTTCTAGCGCCGTTGCCGGAGAGTGGAGCGCCTTTGGTGAGTGGAACTTGGTAAGGAAACATTTATATAGTGTGCTGAAATTTTCTGTCACTTGCACTACAACAGGAACCCCCTTCAGCAACGCATGAATGCGTTGTCCTATGCCCATATAAGTGTTGCTAAGGTCTACACCAATGAATAAATATGTGTTGCCTTTGGTGGCGTTGTAAGGGTCTACAACAACATATATCCATCCGTTGGTAAACTATGTGAATATGCGTTGTAAGATAGCGACATATGTAGTCACGGCCCAACAACACATCACATGTGTTGGTGGCTACTGGCACAAAATGATTATTTCAATGCCTACTACACTACATAAAGAATTCGTCGTATTCTATATATCACCATCCAGAATTATTTGGTCAATGCCATAGTGCATGCATTTTATATATCACCATCCAGAATTATTTGGTCAAAGCTGATAGTGCATAGGAGATGGGTATTGTATAATAAACAAAAATGCCTCATATATTGATTCAATATGGTTGCATTACAATGAACACGACACAAAGATTACAAAGATGTGAAACTAGTAGTAGTCCAATTCTTTACCTTGCAATCAACGTCTTAGCCATTCTGAAACATAATGATTGAAACTTTGACACAGAAAATGACATTCTAAGGCACAATGAAACTATCTAGTAGTCTCCCCTTTCTTGTCCTTGTAATCGGCATCTGAGCCATGCATCATCACTATTTTGATAATCTACAACAAACAAATGAGTTAGGTTATAGGGCAGTAAAATTGAAAGGGGAGCAACACAGAAAGGATGAAGGTTGTGTGATAATTAATCTTGCTTCATGGCCAATAACTCTGACCTTCGTTAGTAGTTGTATTAACTTATCAGATTTTGCTCATCTAGCATCGACTCGCAATACCAAGAATTCATTACCAAGTTTAAAACCATCAATTTTAGTTTTATATTCTAGTTTGATACTTCAATTTTTAGCAAGAACATTATTATTCTTGTATGGATTTATCAAGTATCACATTTGTAGCTAAAACTAGTAATTTTAGCTTACCTTAAACTAACTCAGCTCATTACATTATTAATTTTCACTGTGTTCATAGAAACAATGTGTTTTATAGGAAGTGAGGGAAAGTAAGGCAGGCGTACAACAGTTTGAAGAATTATTTTACCTAATCTCGCTGCAAAGAGTCTTATCTCACACAAGCAGGATAACCATTTTCACATGCAAGAAAAGTGTTATCTTGTACAAGTTCAGTGCAAAAAAGAGAAGCATGTGCTAGATAACAAAAAATATTCAAGGAATGCTATTAATAATGCAAAAAAATCAATTTGAACTGGTGAAGAATCACTCAAACAATATAGATTTACTATAAGAAAATACCTCCTAGGAAATCGAACAACGCCGACTTGAACAATCAACTTTCTGTAACCTACTGATTCGGCATATGGATTGGTAATCTATATTCAGTTTTGCCCACATAATCAATCTCACAAAAATAGCCGAACACTTGCGCTAGAAAAAAACTTTAGCGTACTCTTTACTCTTTTGTAATAAACATACATGACCTTGTTTTTTTAGAGAAAAACTCTTACACCACCAGGTTCCGTGACTTTGACCTGCTATACATGGCCGAAAAAACTTAAATCTACTCTGACTTGGTATCTAAAATGACTCAGACTCGAGCGTTCTTTTCATAGACATACCTGACGGACATCGTATCTGATTGCTTAGCCGTCTGCTAAATGATTGCTAGTCCCAGCACCGTAGTGCGCCCTGCATGTCCAGGAAGTAGAGTGCTAAGAGGAAGTCGTCATATCTGATCGCTTAGCCATCTGCTAAATAATTGCTAGTCCCAGCACCGTAGTGTGCCCTGCATGTCCAGGAAGCAGAGTGCTAAGAGGAATACTTTTGATGTTCACACTCTCGGATGAACCAAGTACATGCTCATTGTGTTAACGGTTTGAGGAGACCATATTACAAACAAGATAAAATGTGAGAGGCACATGGCCAAGAAATTGCATGTTGACCAGCCATGTATCATTCTAGTGTTTGGAAACGTCTGTGGCTCCCCCAAAATTAGAAAATTAGCACAAAGATTGCAGGAATTCAGAAGTATCTGTATTTCAAAATGAAAAAGGAACTGCGCTAAACTCAATTTAGAGGTGATATTTCAAGAATATGAGTCATATACATATGAAGAGAATATCAAGGTTATGATGTTCTTGTATCTCACCTTAATTTTATCAATTATTTATAACAGTTTGTATTGCATAACATGTGTAAGAATTAGTTCCATCTGAGTTTAGTGTGCACATTTTACTAGATAAGAAGTTGAAACAAATACTCCCTCCGTCCCATAATAAAAGAGTGTTTTTTACACTAGTGTAGTGTCAAAAACGCTCTTATATTATGGGACGGATGGGAGTATTACTCTTTCTCAGGGGAAAACAAATATTACATCAACCAAAAAATACTAAGCTACAAATTTAAGTTTTCATTACTCTAAAATGAACTAGTGAAAGAGTCCTCATTGTGCTATATACACAATGGCTTACGTAATTCTCAGCGCTTCTTCTGCATATTCATGGGTTTCTCCTAGTTGCAATAAATGTTGTAGATCAACCTGTTAAGATACAGCATAAGCACACACATGTTGACTGAAGTAAAAGACAATTTAAGAACCTTTGGGTGTAGATGGTAAAAGAGGATTAAGTAGAATAATCACACTATTGGTACGTATCTACATAGGAACAAGAAAATCTCACCCTAAAGCATGACACGGTATGCACAAACTGATCATCCAGAATTAGTACAGGGTATGCACATGCTGCTCATCCAAAAGTAGTACAGATCGACAGATAGTGAATCACATCTAATCAATAAACACCAGAATCAGACATGAACATGAGAGATGTAGGCAACAATTGGGGCAGAAGATGGTTGGGCATCCAAAGAAATCACTCTCATCATGGTGTTGTCCAGTCATAATGGACGGAGTAATAAGGCGCAGAAACCCTAGGCGGAGTAACGTCAACGTCGGAGTCGAGGTAGCAGAGGCGGGATACCATCGTCAAGCCCAGGCCGGCAGCCGCGCTCGTTAGGAGATGGAGGGGTATTGGGCCAGTGGGCCGGGGCCGCGGAGCTACACCGGCGACTGGGGTTGTTGCGGGGCACAGAGGATGTCGCAGGGGCAGAGGATTAGAGGAGAACGTTAAGGTAGTGGGGCATGACGGCGATCAGTGGGGTTGGAGTGCGTCGGAGCTTTCTGGATCAGAGTTGGCGGCGGCGGCGTTGAGATGGGAGAGAGAAAGAGGAATCAGGGGAGAGAGGTGAGAGAGAGAAAAAACTTTTTCTTGCAATGTTCGGCTGTGTGATATCTCGAGGAGGAGGCAGAGAACAGGTGGAGGTGGCAGGTGGGTACGAGGTGGTTGCGCTTCATGGGGAGGTGGGGAGGCTGAACCCAACAACATATCCTATCACATCGTTGCTACACATGCGTTGGTATAGGGGGAGTTTGTTGTAGTGTTGTTACTATGGAAACTAATCCTTTGAGGGCTTGTTCGGGGTATCTTCACCCGGAACAGTAGAGAAAAGAGTTGCTCCTCAACCTACTGAACCTACTGAAATTTTTTACTTTGAGATTCCTTGGGGTATGGTAGAGAAACTGCTAGCTAATCCCTTTGCAGGAGATGGAACATTGCATCCCGATTTACACCTTATCTTTGTGGATGAAGTTTGTGGATTATTTAAGCTTGCAGATATTCTCGATGATGTTCTCAAAAGGAAGGTCTTCCCTTTATCTTTGAATGGAGATGCATTGACATGGTATAGGCTATGTGATGATACGGGATCTTGGAATTATAAACGATTGAAGTTGGAATTTCACCAGAGGTTCTATCCTATGCATCTTGTTCATCGTGATCGTAATTACATATATATTTTTTGGCCTCGCTAAGGAGAAAGCATTGATCAAGCTTGGGGGAGGCTTAAGTCAATGTTATATTCATGCCCCAATCATGAGCTCTCAAGAGAAATGATTATTCAAAACTTTTATGCTCGGCTTTCTCTCAATGATCGCACCATGCTCGATACTTACTGTGCTGGTTCTTATATGCTGAAGACTACTAAATTCAAGTGGAATTTATTGGAAAGAATTAAACGCAACTCTGAAGATTGGGGTTCCTACGATGGTAAGGAGTCAGGTATAACACCTAAGTTTGTTTGTGTTCAATCTTTTATGGATACCGATGCTTTTCATGGATTTAGCGCTAAGTATGGACTTGACTTTTAGATAGTAGCTGCTTTTTGTGAATCTTTTGCTACTCATGTTGATCTCCCTCAGGAGAAGTGGTTTAAATATAATCCTCCAATTGAAGTAAAAGTAGTTGCACCTATTACAGTTGAAGAAAAGATTGTCACTTATAATCATCCTATTGTTCCTACTAGTTATGTTGAGAAACCACCTTTTCCTGTTAGGATAAAGGATCATGCTAAAACCTCAACTGTTGTTCATAAGAATAATACTAGAACTTATACACCTCCTGAGAAAATCAAAGTTGAACCTAGTATTGCTATGGTTAAAGATCTCTTGGATGATAATTTAGATGGGTATGTTACTTACTTCTGTGAACACGCAGCTAGACCAGATGCTAAGATACATAGACCTATTGTAGGCATGCCTGTTATTTCTGTTAAAATAGGAGATCATTGTTATCATGGCTTATGTGATATGGGTACCAGTGCTTGTGCAATACCCTTTGACTTGTACACAGAAATTATGCATGATATTGCACCTGCTGAAGTAGAAGATATTGATGTTACTATTAAGCTTGCCAATAGGGACACCATTAAGCCAGTTGGGATTGTTAGAGATGTTGAAGTCTTGTGTGGGAAGGTTAAATATCCTGCTGATTTTCTTGTTCTTGGTTCCCTACAAGATGACTTTTGTCCCATTATTTTTGGTAGACCCTTCTTGAATACTGTTAATGCTAGGATTGATTACAATAAGGATGTTGTTACAATTGGCTTAGGGGATATGTCTCATGAGTTTAATTTTGCTCAGTTTCGTAGACAACCCCGTGATAAAGAATCACCTAGTAAGGATGAGATTATTGGTCTTGCTTCTATTGTCGTGCCTCCTACTGATCCGTTAGAACAATATTTGCTAGACCATGAAAATGATATGTTTATGGATGAAAGAAGGGAAACAGATAAAGTATTCCTTCAACAGGGTCCTATTCTGAAACACAACTTACCTGTTGAAGTCCTAGGGGATCCTCCTCCACCCAAGGGTGATCCCGTGTTTGAGCTCAAACCATTACCTGATAATCTTTAGTATGCTTATCTAGATGAAAAGAAAATATATCATGTTATTATTAGTGCTAACCTTTCAGGGAAAGAAGAAGGAAGATTATTGAAATCTCTGAAGAAGCACCGTGCTGCTATTGGATATACTCTGGATGTTAACACAAAATAAAAGTGGAGAAATATGCCAAACCAGTTAGAGATCCTCAACCAGGGTTAAATCCCAAGATGAAAGAAGTGGTAAGAAAGGAGATACTAAAGCTCCTTGAGGCAGGTATAATTTATCCCGTTGCTGATAGTGATTGGGTAAGCCCTGTTCATTGTGTACCTAAGAAGGGAGGTATTACTGTCATTCTTAATGATAAAGATGAATTGATCCCACAAAGAATTATTACAGGTTATAGGATGGTAATTGATTTTCGTAAATTAAATAAGGCTACTAAGAAAGATCATTACCCTTTACCTTTTATTGATCAAATGCTAGAAAGACTATCCAAGCATACACATTTCTTCTTTCTAGATGGTTATTCTGGTTTCTCTCAAATACCTGTGTCACCGGAGGATCAATCAAAAACTACTTTTACTTGCCCTTTTGGTACTTTTGCTTATAGATGTATGCCTTTTGGTTTATGTAATGCACCTGCTACCGTTCAAAGATGCATGATGGCTATATTCTCTGATTTTTTTGAAAAGATTTGTGAGGTATTCATGGATGATTTCTCCATTTATGGATCCTCTTTTGATGATTGCTTGAGCAACCTTGATCGAGTTTTGCAGAGATGCGAAGACACTAGTCTCGTCTTGAATTGGGAAAAGTGCCACTTTATGGTTAATGAAGGCATTGTCTTGGGGCATAAGATTTCCGAGAGAGGTATTGAAGTTGATAAAGCTAAAGTTGATGCTATTGAAAAGATGCCATGTCCCAAGGACATAAAAGGTATAAGAAGTTTCCTTGGTCATGCCAGTTTTTATAGGAGCTTCATTAAGGACTTTTCTAAAATCTCTAGGCCTCTGACTAATTTATTGCAAAAAGATATTCCTTTTGTCTTTGATGATGATTGTGTAGAAGCATTTGAAATACTTAAGAAAGCTTTGATCACTTCACCTATTGTTCAGCCACCTGATTGGAAATTACCCTTTGAAATTATTTGTGATGCTAGTGATTATGCTGTATGTGTTGTTCTAGGGCAAAGAGTTGATAAGAAATTGAATGTTATCCAGTATGCTGGTAAAACTCTTGATACTGCCCAGAGAAATTATGCTACTACTGAAAAAGAGTTCTTAGCAGTCCTATTTGCTTGTGATAAGTTTAGACCTTACATTGTTGATTCTAAAGTTACTATTCACACTGATCATGCTGCTATTAAATATCTTATGGAAAAGAAAAATGCTAAGCCTAAACTTATTAGATGGGTTCTCTTGCTCCAAGAATTTGATTTGCATATTATTGATAGAAAGGGAGCCGAGAACCCCGAACGCAGACAACTTCTCTAGGTTAGAGAATGTTCTTGATGACCCACTACCTATTGATGATAGCTTTCCTGATGAACAATTAGCGGTCATTATTGCTTCTCGTACTGCTCCTTGGTATGCTGATTATGCTAATTACATTGTTGCTAAATTCATACCACCTAGTTTCACATACCAACAAAAGAAAAAGTTCTTTTATGATTTAAGACATTACTTCTGGGATGACCCATACCTTTATAAAGGAGTAGATGGTGTTATTAGACGTTGTGTACCTGAGCATGAACCGGAATAGATCCTACGCAAGTGTCACTCTGAATCATATGGAGGACACCCCGTTGGAGATAGAACTACACATAAGGTATTGCAATCCGGTTTTATTGGCCTACTCTCTTCAAAGATGCTCGTAAGTTTGTCTTGTCTTGTGATGAATGTCAAAGAATTGGTAATATTAGTAGATGTCAAGAAATGCCTATGAATTATTCTCTTGTTGTTGAACCATTTGATGTTTGGGGCTTTGATTATATGGGACCATTTCCTGCCTCTAATGGTTACACACATATTTTAGTTGTTGTTGATTACGTTACTAAGTGGGTAGAAGCTATTCCAACTAGTAGCGCTGATCATAACACTTCTATTAAAATGCTTAAAGAAGTTATTTTTCCGAGGTTTGGAGTCCCTAGATATCTTATGACTAATGGTGGTTCACATTTTATTCATGGTGCTTTCCGTAAGATGCTTGCTAAGTACTCCCTCCGTTCCTTTATGTTAGGTGCATTATTTCCAGCTCGCTGACCAAGGCAGCAATTTTTGGAGCCTCCGGGAGAATACTACCCCTCATATTAGTTTAGCATTAGAAATCAATTAGCGTGAGCCTCCACTGATTTGACCGCCACATGCAGATATGCTGCCGGCCTTGCATGGCACATGCAATCGACGTATCCCAACAAATCAGGGATGGGAATAAGTGTCTTTCCTTGTATACGAAAATGGGTACCCATGGACGTGCGTGGACATCGGGAAAAGGGAGGGAAGTGGCTTGGCGCCAAATGAATGAATATTTCAAATTATGTTTTCCTGTAGAAAATGAGCCGATTCCCGCTGGTTCTTTTCATTTCCCCCTTCTTCCAGTACGTGGCCAACAAAAAAGTGGTTGATCTAGACTTGCATCCAGCACCTAATTGGGATTCAATTGAGGAGAACGACGACATCACCTTTGATCTTGGATACGACTACGACTGGCTAGCTTCCGATGACTCCGATGACGGTATGTTCTTGTGCAATCTCACCTTTTTGCAGTATCAGCGGGATAATTTTTCACTTTGGGCTCCGTGCAGAAGTTGAGCATGCGCTCCATTACGGCAACGGACGCCAGCATGATCGACTTAATCCCAGCAACGAAGCCGACGATGTGGCGGACCTCCTTGAACACACGCGAGGTGCTTCTGCCGAGCACGAGCAAGTTGACGTACGCACGCCGGCGAAAGACGCGGGGGTGCGCGGACGCGGGCACGGCCAATGCGCCGGCGGGCGCGGACGCGGGCATGAGCACGGCCAACGCGCCGGTGATCGCGGACGCGGGCGAGGCCAACGTGCCGACGGACGCGGCCACGCAGTGGATGCAACGCCGTCTTCATAGGTACGTACTACATGTATTCCATGTTCTATGAACCAGATCAAGTAGTACTTGACCCGTTGTGTCACCATCTACACGCAGTTCAATCAGCGAGGCGCACGTGGACGAGGCCACGCAGAGGAGGGAATACAGTGCAAGCCGTTGGTGAATCCAGCGGAAAAGTGGTGGCCGGTGTCCTTTTGCATGACGGTTTCGCTCAGAAGTAGGCAGACCTTCTATCCGGGGTGATCCAGCTTGGTGCCACCAGGGCCTATCTCTTCGATGGTGAACAAATTCTCATAGATTCTCGTGCGCGCCGTATCGGTGAAGTATTCATCCAGGGAACTGTTGTCATGTTCCCCTGCCATGTGGCGAACATCGCCACCGGTGATCAAGGAGTTGATGCGGTAGGTTCTATGTCTGCACACGACTCAGGCCACGGAGTAGATGTTGGTGGTGGATGCGATGGCTCTGAAGGAGAAGAAGATGGCAGTATGTACGCAGGCCTCAGACAGGCTCGTGGTGCACATGATGTCGTGCTTAAACGCGTGCGTGCAGCGCTACTTGCTGGTCCTATCATCGGGTGTGGCCGGAGAGGTGACGACAATGCCGTCGGGGACGCCAGTGACGCTCGCCGTGGTCGTCGACGCTTGGGCTTGGCTGGTCGCGGCAGAATGCGCCCGGCTCTGACGAAGTGGCAAGGCGGCCGTAGCAAAGTTGTTCCATCTTTGTTAAATGGCAGCAACAATGATGCAACCAGCCCCTCCCGCAATGTTAACCAAGCTGACTGTCCCGAAGGTGTTCCATCTCGTGGAGTAAATGGCAGCAACAATGATGCAACCAGCCCCGCCGGCAACATTAACCCATGCATCCGTGTGGAGTTGAAGAAAGATGTTGTTCCGGAGACTGATTATGGAGTACAAGCTGAAGTAGCTAACACCAGCAGCAACAATGGTTAGTCTACTCCACCAGTTATTTAAGTTAGTCCTTGTTTGAAGTCATTGTGAGTAATCTGTGGCACTTAATTTCTAGAGAATGTTAGTTCATTTTAACTAAATTAATTCATTTCTTGTTCTGAGTATTCTGTAGTAGGCTCAAATGCTAAACAAAAAAAGAAGCGAAGATGGTACCCAGACAATCAAAAGCAAGAAATTTATGCCATGCTATTAGAACGGATAAATCAAGGCATACTAAACCAAGGGGTGGTTGAGGAGGTGGCAAAACTTTGTCAAGTTAACTACCGGACTGTTCAAAACATATGGTTGAGAGGCAAGCGAGCTGGTGGTATTCATGCAGTAGCAAACAAAAGAGTGAAAACTTGTGGCCGCCAGAAGATACCATTTGATTCGGATGCTATAAAAAATATTGATTTGAGAAAAAGAACTATGCTTAAAGATCTTGCTAATGAGCTTCAAATGGCAAAGACAACATTATGGAGAAGGTTGAAGGAGGGCAGAATGAAGCGCCATACAAATTCAATTAAATCCACACTGATTGATGACAATAAGCTAGGTCGGATTCGGTTTAGTTTATCCATGTTGGATGAACTAAGCGTGCCTGAAGAACCCACATTTAAAGGCATGTACAATGTCATCCATATTGATGACAAGTGGTTCTACCACACTAAAGGTACTCAGAACAACTACTTGGCACCTGATGAAGAAGGACCATATCGCAGCACACAGAGCAAGGGATTTATTGAGAAAGTGATATTCTTGGCAGCGGTAGCAAGTCCTCGTTATGATGATCATGGTGTCATGACATTTGATGGCAAGATTGGAATTTGGCCGTTCACATATCAGGACTTTGCAAAGAGGCGTAGCCCTTACATAGAGGGGGGAAGAGGTAACCAAGGTTTTGCCTTCGGTGACAAAGGATGTCAGTAGAGATTATATGGTGAACAAGCTTCTACCTGCCATCAAGGCTTTGTGGCCGGCTCCGGAACACAGACGCATAATATACATTCAGCAAGATAATGCAAAGACCCATATTGCCGTGAATGACAGTGTGTTTTGTGCAGTAGCACAGGCGGATGGATGGGATATTAGGCTTACATGTCAGCCGCCCAACTCACCTGATTTGAACATTCTTGACTTAGGGTTCTTTGCGGCACTTCAGGCTCTGTTTGAGAAGATGTCCCCTGGTAAAATTGCTGATATTGTAGCGAAGGTGAAAAAAGCATAAGACACGTACCCGACCGAGAGAGGCAACCGTATTTTTCTGACCCTTCAGTCATGCATGCGCGAGGTACTGAAGCAGAAAGGAGGTAACCGGTACAAGGTTCCGCACATGAGGAAGTCATTTCTGGCAGCACTCGACATGCTTCCGGACGTAGTACCCTGCAATGCTGATGTTGTAATTGCTGCTATTGAGGCCCTTCCATATGCTTGATGTACTTCTCATCGCTTGTTATCATCAATAATCTTAGCGAATTCGTTAGTTATACAGTACTGAATTTAAACATACTCGTACTGTACTTCTAGCATTTAAATCTTTGTTTTCTGATGCTTATTATACCATGCCATCGACTAATCTTAAAAGAACTCGTTGTTCTTGTTTGGTGATGTTTATTACTCCATGACATCGAATTATCTTCTATTTTGAGAGTAGCACGTTGCGAGTAAATGTAACCAACAAAATGAACTTCTTGCATGCCTTTATTAATGTATGATGTCACTAAACAAACTCACGCAATACAAAAATGACTTTGGGCACAACGAAAATTTATGAGATCACACCAAATGTTTAGTGCTAAGCAGAGAGTACTTGCATCACTGATTACGTGGTCGTTTCTTCATCATCTTTGGATAATACGATGTCATCAAGGACGTAAGTACAAAATCCCTATATGATTCCATTCCTGGGGGTACCGAGTTCGGCATTGAATCTGGGGCATAAAATCGTTCCACGTGCACTTCACTTGCTCTGGAAGCTTGCAATGCTTCAAACTCTAAATCGATGGTTTCATCATCGCTATACACCTCATCATTCTTCATGGCCTCATCATTCTTCATGGCCTTGTCATTCACCACTTTGCTCTTATCATTCTCCTCGCCATATTCGTGTTCCCCTTGATTGATGCCTCCAGTTGTGGCACTAAAAGTTACAACAAGGCATGTCATACATGTGCAGATATGATGGATAAGAGCAAAGGTATAAGTGCAACTAACTAAAAATCGGTGATGTCGTTTGACATGGTGGGTATTTCATAGATACGGCAAAGGTCAGTGCGCCGAGCATTGCTTGACGTGGCATGCTTGAAGAGGCCGATGCTGCATACGGTTCCATCACCCCGCAATTCACAGCCTCGTTGATGGTGGCGATTCGCCCCTTGGAAGAATTTGCAGACCGGATGTCGAGTAGCATGTATGTGCAATAACCCGGCACGTCGGACATCGCCGATGTCCGCCGTGGACGCATCATAGAAAATCTGGTCGGTGAGCTTCAGTGTCCGACAACGCAGGCGAGGAGTACTCGGCAAGACACTGGCCGTGGTCTTGGACCTCACTAAACAGGCCCAACAACTCGTCTGTTTCTTCCACCTGACTGAACAGTTCCATAGCCGGATCATCCTCTTGGCTGAAAACATGCAGCGATGAGTTGAACCTATCTTCCTCTACCTTGAATGGATCCATGGTGGAAGAGAAAGGGCGTCGGTTGAGTATTTTAATTCATCATATGTTTTCTGTTCTCCAAAGAAGGCTTCGATCAGGTAGAGAAAGATGGTTTGTACGCTCTCAAAGAGGAAATACTAAAAAATGGGATTGTATGGGATACATTTTCCTAACTAACAATGGGCCCTTTTTTCCAACAAACGCATTGAGTGATTCGCTTCATTTTAGCGTCACGGGGATAGCTTACCATGTATGTGCTGGTGGAGGGTAAAAGAGGGATTATATGGGATTACAACAAATACACCTTACATTGTGAAATTTTAGTAAAAAAATGCACCTAACATAAAGGAACGGAGGGAGTATGATGTTAATCATAGAATCGCATCTCCTTATCACCCGCAGTCTAGTGGTCAAGTAGGGTTGAGAAATAGAGAGCTCAGGTTAATTTTGCAAAAGACTGTGAATAGATCTAGAAAGAATTGATCCAAGAAACTTGATGATGCATTATGGGCCTATAGAACTGCATATAAAAATCCTGTGGGTATGTCTCCGTATAAGATGGTTTATGGAAAAGCATGTCACTTACCTCTCGAACTTGAACATAAAGCATATTGGGATATTAAAGAGCTCAACTATGACTTCAAACTTGCCGGTGAGAATAGGTTGTTTGACATTACCTCACTTGATGAATGGAGAACCCAGGCCGACGAGAATGCCAAGCTGTTCAAAGAAAAATTTAAAAGATGGCATGACAAAAGAATACAAAAGTGTGAATTTAACGTAGGTGATTATGTGTTGCTATTCAACTCTCATTTAAGATTTTTTGCAGGAAAACTTCTCTCTAAATGGGAAGGTCCTTACGTTATCGAGGAGGTCTATCGTTCGGGTGCCATAAAAATCAACAACTTTGAAGGCACAAGTCCTAGGGTGGTGAACGGTCAAAGAATCAAACATTATATCTCAGGTAATCCGACCAATGTTGAAACTAATATTATTGAAACCGTAACCCCGGAGGAATACATAAGGGACACTTTCCATAACGTTTCAGACTCCGAAAAGGAATAGGTATGTGGTACGGTAAGTAAACCGACTCCAAAACAATTCCAATGGCAATTTTTCTCCGTTTTGGAATATTTAAGAATTTTAGGAATCAAGAAGTAATCTGAGAAGGACACGAGGCCTCCACGAGGGTGGAGGGCACGCCCACCCTTCCTGGGCGCGCCCCCCTGTCTCGTGGGCACCTCGTGTGCCTCCCGGACTCCATTTTCTTGCATGTTATGTATTTTGGTCGGTAAAAATTCATTATATAATCTCCCGAAGGTTTTGACCATCGTATCATGCAAAACTCCTCTGTTTTCGTTTCGAGCTGTTTCTGTTACAGATTTAGAGCAATATGTTGTCTCAGGATTTAGAAGGGGAAAGCTATGTGGCTGGTTACCTTGCAGACCCTAAGGTCTACGGGGACTTGGAGCATGGTGGCTGGACCACTGAAGAAGAGGAAGACTATTAGCCTAAGGGAAATGAGGAGACGAGTTCAGACGAAGACGAAACCCCATTACCTCAACCAGGGGACATGCATGTGGAGTTTAAAAAGTTAAGCCTCCCTGACAGAGCAAAGAAGCCAAAGATCGAGTTTATCCCTTTCCGTCTCTTGCAGGAAAATGAACAGGAACTATGCAAAAGGATATTAAGTCTTTAGCAGGAAATCGATGATCTAAAGGAGCAAAATACTATCCTCAAGCGTAAATTGAGGAAGAAGCCTACATCATCAACAACTCCTACTTCACCACCTACGAGGACATAATCACATGGGTATGGGCACTCCCCTTGGCAACTGCCAAGCTTGGGGAAGGTGCCCCGGTATCATATCACCAACACACTCCTGTCTTTACCGTTTTTCTTAGTTCGATCCTTTGAGTAATATTTTGATCTAGTAGATTGAAGTTTTGGTATCAAGTAGTTTGGAGTTTTGCTTTGTGATCTCTTCATGTAATCGAGTCTGTGAGCTATCTATAATAAAGATTAGTGTTGAGTCAAGGGCTTTGCTATCTTGCTATGATCTTGAGGAAGTATAAAGAAATAAATAAAAAGAATAAAAGAGTTCATATGGATCTTATGGATAGTAATGACTTCACATATAAAAAGTATGAGGCATTAAAGTTGTTGAGAGTTGACAAAACATAGTTTTGGTCATCGTTGCAATTAATAGGAAGTAATAAGGAAAGAGAGGTTTTCACATATAAATATACTATCTTGGACATCTTTTATGATTGTGAGTACTCATTAAGTATGACATGCTAAAGAGTTGATGTTGGACAAGGAAGACAACGTAATGGTTTATGTTTTCTCACATCTCAGTTAAAGTATATTGTCATTGACCTTCCCAACATGTTCAGCTTGCCTTTCCCCCTCATGCTAGCCAAAAATTCCTTGCACCAAGTAGAGATACTACTTGTGCTTCCAAATATCCTCAAACCAGTTTTGCCATGAGAGTCCACCATACCTACCTATGGATTGAGTAAGATCCTTCAAGTAAGTTGTCATATTGCAAGCAATAAAAATTGCTCCCTAAATATGTATGACTTATTAGTGCGGAGAAAATAAGCTTTACACGATCGTGTGATATGGAAGTAATAAAAGCGACGGACTGCATAATAAAGGTTCATATCACAAGTGGCAATATAAAGTGACGTTCTTTTGCATTAAGATTTTGTGCATCCAACCCTAAAAGCATATGACAACCTCTGCTTCCCTCTGCGAAGGGCCTATCTTTTACTTTATGTTTTTACTTTATGCTTGAGTCAAGGTGATCTTCACCTTTCCCTTTTTCTTTTTATCCTTTGGCAAGCTCCTCGTGTTTGAAAGATCATGATATATATATCCAATTGGATGTAAGTTAGCATGAATTATTATTGTTGACATCACCCAAAGGTGAATACGTTGGGAGGCAACACAATAAGCCCCTATCTTTCTCAGTGTCCGGTTGAAACTCCATAACTACAAGTATTGCGTGAGTGTTAGCAATTGTGGAAGACTATATGATAGTTGAGTATGTGGACTTGCTGAAAAGCTCTATTCTTGACTCTTTCTGATGTTATGATAAATTGCAATTGCTTCAATGACTGAGATTATAGTTTGTTAGTTCCCAATGAAGTTTTTGAACCATACTTGACATTGTGAATTGATTGTTACTCGAGCATAAGAAACCATATGACAAAAATCTATATATGTTGCTGTTATAAGAATGATCATGATGCCCTCATGTCCGTATTTTATTTTTATCGACACCTCTATCTCTAAACATGTGGACATATTTTTTGATTTCCGCTTCCGCTTGAGGACAAGCAAGGTCTAAGCTTGGGGGAGTTGATACGTCCATTTTGCATCATGCTTTTATATCAATATTTATTGCATTATGGGCTGTTATTACACATTATGTCTCAATACTTATGGCTATTCTCTCTTATTTTACAAGGTTTACCATGAAGAGGGGGAATGCCGACAGCTGGAATTCTGGCTGGAAAAGGAGCAAATATTGGAAACCTATTCTGCACAGCTCCGAAAATCCTGAATCTCCACGAAAGCTATTTTTGGAATTAATAAGAATTATTGAGCGAAGAAAACACCAGAGGGGGCCCACACCCTAGCCAGGAGGGTGGGGGCGCGCCCACCCCTACTGGGCGCGCCCCCTGACTCCTGGGCCCCCTGGTGGCCCTCCGGTGCCCATCTTCTGCTATATGAAGGCTTTTACCCTAGAAAAAAATCATAAGCAAGCTTACGGGACGAAACTCCGCCGCCATCAGGCGGAACCTTGGCGGAACCATTATAGGGCTCCGGTGGAGCTGTTCTGCCGGGGAAACTTCCCTCCGGGAGGGGTCATTCTCCATCAACATCTTCACCAGCACCATCTCCTCTCAAAACCCTAGTTCATCTCTTGTATCCAATCTTGTATCAAAACCACAAATTGGTACCTGTGGGTTGCTAGTAGTGTTGATTACTCCTTGTAGTTGATGCTAATTGGTTTACTTGGTGGAAAATCATATGTTCAGATCCTTAATGCATATTAATACTCCTCTGATTATGAACATGAATATGCTTTGTGAGTAGTTATGTTTGTTCCTGAGGACATGGGTGAAGTCTTGCTATTAGTAGTCATGTGAATTTGGTATTCGTTCAATATTTTGATGAGATGTATGTTATCTCTCCTCTAGTGGTGTTATGTGAATGTCGACTACATGACACTTCACCATTATTTGGGCCTATAGAAAGGCATTGGGAAGTAATAAGTAGATGATGGGTTGCTAGAGTGACAGAAGCTTAAACCATAGTTTATGTGTTGCTTCGTAAGGGGCTGATTTGGATCCATATGTCTAATGTTGTGGTTAGGTTTACCTTAATACTTCTTTTGTAGTTGCGGATGCTTGCATAGGGGTTAATCATAAGTGGGATGCTTGTCCAAGTAAGGGCAGTACCCAAGCACTGGTCCACCCACATATCAAATTGTCAAAGTACCGAACACGAATCATATGAGCGTGATGAAAACTAGCTTGATGATAATTCCCATGTCCTCGGGAGCGCTTTTCTCATTATAAGAAATTGTCCAGGCTTGTCCTTTGCTACAAAAAGGATTGGGCCACCTTGCTGCACTTTATTTACTTTCATTGCTTGTTACCCGTTACAAATTATCTTATCACAAAACTATCTGTTACCTACAATTTCAGTGCTTGCAGAGAATACCTTACTGAAAACCGCTTGTCATTTCCTTCTGCTCCTCGTTGGGTTCGACACTCTTACTTATCGAAAGGACTACGATAGATCCCCTATACTTGTGGGTCATCAGAGGGTAGGACAAAAAATGTCATGCAAGTTCTTTCCATAAGCACGTATGACTATTTATGGAATACATGCCTACATTATATTTATGAAGTGGAGATAGTGCCGTATCGCCCTAGGGTATTACTATCTCATGATGAATATCATCCAACGAGTCACCGATACAATGCCTACGAATTTATCTTATATTTTTTCTGCTAAGTTACTATTGCTACTGCTATCATTACTGCTATAAAATCACTACTATCACTGTTACCGTTGCCACTGCTGCTATCATCAAAACTATCATATTACTGTGCTACTAATCACTTTGCTGTAGATAATGAATCTCCAGGTGTGGTTGAATAGATAACTCAGCTGCTAATACCTACAAATATTCTTTGGCTCCCCTTGTGTCGAATCTATAAATTTGGGTTGGATACTCTACCCTCGAAAACTGTTGTGATCCCCTATACTTGTGAGTTATCAGCTAGTGACGCTGAAGTCTCCGGAGTAGGTTGATGAAGATATGGCGAAGCCCCTGATACATCTCCATCGTATCTATAATTTTTTATTGTTCCATGCCAATATTATTCAACTTTCATATACTTTTGGCAACTTTTTATATTATTTTTGGGACTAACATATTGATCCAGTGCCCACTGCCAGTTCTTATCTGTTGCCTGTTTTATGTTTCGCAGAAACCCCATATCAAACGGAGTCCAAACGGGATAAAAATGGACGAAGAGTTATTTTGGAATATTTGTGATTTTTGGGAAGTAAAATGAACATGATACGGTGCCCGAGGTGGCCATGAGATAGGGGCCCACGCCCACTCCAGGTGGGGGCGCCCCCACCCTCCTGGGCCACTCGTAAGGCAGTTGATGCCCTTCTTCGGCCGCAAGAAAGCTAATTTTTGGAAAACGATCTGGGCGAAGGTTTCAATCCAATCGGAGTTACGGATCTCCGGATATAAAAGAAACGGTGCCAGGGCAGAATCCCAGAATGCAGAAATAGAGAGATAGATCCAATCTCGGAGGGGCTCTCGCCCCTCCCACGCCATGGGAGCCAAGGACCAGAGGGGAAACCCTTCTCCCATCTAGGAAGGAGGTCAAGGAAGAAGAAGAAGAAGGGGGGCTCTCTCCCCCTTGCTTCCGATGGCGCCAGAGCGCTGCCGGGGGCCATCATCATCACCGTGATCTTCGCCAACACCTCCGCCATCTTCACCAACATCTCCATCACCTTCCCCCTCTATCTACAGCGGTCCACTCTCCCGCAACCTGCTGTACCCTCTACTTGAACATGGTGCTTTATGCTTCATATTATTATCCAATGATGTGTTGCCATCCTATGATGTCTGAGTATATTTTCGATGTCCTATGGGTGGTTGATGAATTGCTATGATTGATTTAATTTGCTTGTGGTTATGTTGCTGTCCTTTCGTTCCCATCATATGAGCGTGCGCGTGGATCACACCATAGGGTTAGTTGTATGTTGATAGGACTATGTATTAGAGGGCTAGAGTGACAGAAGCTTCAACCTAGCATAGAAATTGATGCATACGGGATTGAAGGGGGACCAATATATCTTAATACTATGGTTAGGTTTTACCTTAATGAACATTAGTAGTTGTGAATGCTTGCTAATAGTTCCAATCATAAGTGCATAGAATTCCAATTCAGGGATGACATGCTAGCAGTGGCCTCTCCCACATAATACTTGCTATCGGTCTAGTAATGTAGTCAATTGCTTAGGGACAATTCCACAACTCCTACCACCACTTTTCCACACTCGCTATATTTACTTTCTTGCATCTTTATCTAAACAGCCCCTACTTTTTATTTTCGTGTTCTTTATTATCTTGCAAACCTATCCAACAACACCTACAAAGTACTTCTAGTTTCATACTTGTTCTAGGTAAAGCGAACGTCAAGCGTGCGTAGAGTCGTATCAGTGGCCGATAGGACTTGACAGATTATTTGTTCTGCCTTTAGCTTCTTGTTGGGTTCGACACTTTTACTTATCGAAAGAGGCTATAACGATCCCGTATACTTGCGGGTCATCAAGACCTTTTTCTGGCGCCGTTGCTGGGGAGTCATAGCGTGGGGTGAATATTCTCATGTGTGCTTGTTCGCTTTATCACTACGTAATTTTTATTTGCTGTTCTAAGTTGTTCTCTATCTTTAGTTATGGATATGGAACATGAAATAACAAAAAAATTAGGTGTAGATGCTACTCATGGAGATGGGGAACCTCCTAAAACCCTCGATGCTCGTTATGTGAAAGAAATTATTTACTACTTTAATAATCCTGAGAAAACCCCATTCAACTTTGTTATGGGAGACACGTTGGATCAACGTGAATACTTTAGGGATTATCGCTTGACACAAAAAGGGAAATTATTATGGGATCAAATTTCTATGTTGCGTTGGTATGCTCGTCAACTATGCGTGATACATGATTATACTTGTTGCCCTAGGATGAAGGCTCCACACCTTCCCTTTTCATGCAAATTCAATGATAATGAAACCTTAGCTTCTTATGCTAATGGTAGATATGATTACTATGATGTGGAACAAATAGAAGAATTTGTTGCTTTTATGGGTGCCTATGAGATTGAATCTATATTTAAAGTGTTTGACGATTTTGATGATTCAGTTTATAGATGAGAAAATTTTGCTATACTTAGATATTGCTATGAAAATTATGAATACAATTACAATATTAATGCATTTATTGATAAAGTCTCCGTTTTCCAAGAAGAGACTAATATTTTGCAGGAAGCTATGGAAGAAGAAATTGATGAAACTATGAGCTCATTGGATGAAAAAGATGATGAGGAGAGCAAAGAACAAAAGGAGGAAGAGCGGATTGATCACTCATGCCCACCTTCTAATGAGAGTAACTCTTCAACTCATACATTGTTTAATTCCCCTTCATGCTTACCGAAGGATGATTGCTATGATCCCGTTGATTCTCTTGAAATATCCCTTTTTGATGTTGCTTGCTATGATTATGGCCAAGATGCCAATAGAATTATGCTTATGGAGATGAACCTTCTATAGTTCCTTATGATAAACATGAAATTGTTGCTATTGCACCCATGCATGATAGTCCTATTATCTTTTTGAATTCTCCCAACTACACTATATCGGAGAAGTTTGTGCTTATTAAGGATTATATTGATGGGTTGCCTTTTACCATTGCACATGATGATTTTGATGAATGTAATATGCATGTGCTTGCTGCTCCTACTTGCAATTATTATGAGAGAGGAACTACATGTCCACCTCTCTATGTTTCCAACACGATAGAATTGCAAGAAACTGCTTACACTATGCATTGGCCTTTACTTGGTGTGCATGAATTGTTCTTTTATGACATGCCGATGCATAGGAAGAGAGTTAGACTTCTTCATTGCTTGATTATGTTACTTTGTGCTCACTACTAAATTACAAATCATTGTTAATTAAAATTGGCTTTGATATACCTTGGGATCCGGGTGGATTCATTACTTGAGCACTAAATCCCTAGCTTAATGGCTTTAAAGAAAGTTCTGCTAGGGAGACAACCCAGAAGTTTTAGAGAGCCATTTATTTCTGTTGAGTGCTTTTATATAGTTTAAAAAAATAAATAAAGAGGGGAACACAAAAACTTTTCAAAAAGGAAAGTGAAAGTGAGAGAGACAAGCATTGTTGAAGTGGGGGAGCTCCTTGAACCTTGTTCATGCTCACGGAAACTTTGTGAATCTTGATTACAGAAACTTTTCATAAAAAATAATTATCCCCTTGTACAATTACTTTGTATTATAAAAATAATGTGCCAAGGTTTGCCTTTAGGATGTTTACAATGCTTGTTGGTTTGTACGGTGCTGGACAGAAACTTTGGCTGTAGTGCGCAATTTTATATTTTTAACTGGAAAGTCATACGGTTCTGATTCTTTTTGCACTGTCTTTATGTACAAATTGTTTATGTTTTCTAATTTTGGTAGAATTTTTGGGGTACCATAAGTATGGTGAATGTTCAGATTGCTACAGACTGTTCTGTTTTTGACAGATTCTGTTTTTGATGCATAGTTTGCTTGTTTTGATGAATCTATCAATTTATATCAGTGGATTAAGCCATGGAAAAGTTATATTGAAGTAGACACAATGCAAAAAAAAATATGAATTGGTTTGCAACAGTACTTAGAGTGGTGATTTGCTTTACTATACTAACGGATCTTACCAAGTTTTCTATTGAAGTTTTGTGTGGATGAAGTGTCTAAACGAGGAGGTCTCGATATGAGGAAAAGGAAGAGAGGCAAGAGCTCAAGCTTGGGGATGACCGAGGCACCCCAAGTAAATATTCAAGGAGACTCAAGGGTCTAAGCTTGGGTATGCCCCGGAAGGCATCCCCTCTTTCTTCAACAAGTATCGGTATGTTTTCGTATTCCTTTCGTTCGTGCGATATGTGCAAGTCTTGGAGCGTCTTTTGCATTTTGTTTTCACTTTTCTTTTATGCACCATGATGGTATGAGATAGTCCTTGGTTGATTTATAGAATGCTCTTTGCACCTCACTTAAACCTTTTGAGTATGGCTTTATAGAATGCTTCATGTGCTTCACTTATATTATTTGACGTTTGGATTGCCTGTTGATACGTCTCCAATGTATCTATAATTTTTGATTGTTCCATGCTATTATATTACCACTTTTGGATATTTATGGGATTTATTTTACACATTTATATCATTTTTGGGACTAACCTACTAACCGGAGGCCCAGCCCGTATTGTTGTCTTTTTTGCCTATTTCAGTATTTCAAAGAAAAGGAATATCAAACGGAGTCCAAACGGAATAAAACCTTCGGGAGCGTGATTTTTGGAACGAACGTGATCCATAGAACTTGGACTGCAAGTCAAGAAGCTTGCGAGGCGGCCAGGAGATAGGAGGGTGCGCCCACCCCTCCTGGGCGAGCCCCCTTATCTCCTGGGCCCCACAGGCGACAACCGACGTACTTCTTCCTCCTATATATACCTACGTACCCCGAAAACATCCAGGGAGCCAACGAAACACAATTTCCACCACCGTAACCTTCTGTATCCGCGAGATCCCATCTTGGAGCCTTCACTGGTGCTCCGCCGGAGGGGTAATCGACCACGGAGGGCTTCTACATCAACACCATAGCCCCTCCGATGAGTTGTGAGTAGTTTACCACAGACCTTCGGGGCCATAGTTATTAGCTAGATGGCTTCTTCTCTATTTTTGGATCTCAATACAATGTTATCCCCCTCTCTTGTGGAGATCTATTCGATGTAAAATCTTTTTGCGGTGTGTTTGTCGAGATCCGATGAATTGTGGGTTTATGATCAAGTTTATCTATGAGAAATATTTGAATCTCCTCTGAATTCTTTTATGTATGATTGAGTTATCTTTGCAAGTCTCTTTGAATTATCAGTTTGGTTTGGCCTACTAGATTGATCTTTCTTGCCATGGGAGAAGTGCTTAGATTTGGTTTCAATCTTGCGGTGTCCTTTCCTAGTGACAGCAGGGGCAGCAAGGCACGTATTGTATTGTTGCCACCGAGGATAAAAAGATGGGGTTTATATCATATTGCTTGAGTTTATTCCTCTACATCATGTCATCTTTCTGAATGCGTTACTCTGTTCTTTATGAACTAAATACTCTAAATGCAGGCAGGAGTCGGTCGATGTGTGGAGTAATAGTAGTAGATGCAGGCAGGACTCCGTCTACTTGTTGCAGACGTGATGCCTATATACATGATCATGCCTAGATAATCTCATAATTATTCGCTTTTCTATCAATTGTTCGACAGTAATTTGTTCACCCACCGTAATACTTATGCTATCTTGGGAGAAGCCACTAGTGAAACCTATGGACCCCGGGTCTATCTTTTATCATACAAGCTTTCAATCTACTTTTATTTGCATCTTTACTTTTTGCATCTATATTATAAAATACCAAAAATATATTTATCTTATCATATTATCTCTATCATATCTCACTTTCGCAAGTGGCCATGAAGGGATTGACAACCCCTTTATTGCGTTGGTTGCAAGTTCTTTGTTTGTTTGTGTAGGTGTGTGGGACTTTTAGGGAGCCTCCTACTGGATTGATACCTTGGTTCTCAAAAACTAAGGGAAATACTGAGGCTACTATTGCTGCATCACCCTTTCCTCTTGAAGGAAAACCAACGCAAGCTCAAGACGTAGCAAGAAGGATCCTCAAAAGTCCCACGCACCTACACAAACAAACAAAGAACTCGCAACCAACGCAATAAAGGGGTTGTCAATCCCTTCGCGGCCACTTGTGAAAATGAGATCTGATAGAGATAATATGATAAGATAAATATATTGTTGGTATTTTACAATATGGATGCAAAAAGTAAAGATGCAAATAAAAGTAGATTGAAAGCTTATATGATAAAAGATAGACCCGGGGCCATAGGTTTCACTAGTGGCTTCTCTCAAGAGAGCATAAGTATTATGGTGGGCGAAAAAATTACCGTCGAGCACTTCATAGAAAAGCTAATAATTATGAGATTATCTAGGCATGATCATGTATATAGGCATCACATCCGCAACAAGTAGACCGACTCCTGCCTGCATCTACTACTATTACTCCACACATCGACCGACTCCTGCCTGCATCTAGAGTATTAAGTTCATAAGGAACAGAGTAACGCATTCAGAAAGATGACATGATGTAGAGGGATAAACTCAAGCAATATGATATAAATCCCATCTATTTATCCTCGATGGCAACAATACAATACCTGCCTTGCTGCCCCTGCTGTCACTGGGAAAGGACACCGCAAGATTGAACCCACAGCTAAGCACTTCTCCCATGGCAAGAAAGATCAATCTAGTAGGCCAAACCAAACTGATAATTCAAAGAGACTTGCAAAGATAACTCAATCATACATAAAAGAATTCAGAGGAGATTCAAATATTTCTCATAGATAAACTTGATCATAAACCCACAATTCATCGGATCTCGACAAACACACCGCAAAAAGAGTTTACATCGAATAGATCTCCACAAGAGAGGGGGAGAACATTGTATTGAGATCCAAAAAGAGAGAAGAAGCGATCTAGCTAATAACTATGGACCCGAAGGTCTGTGGTAAACTACTCACAACTCATCGGAGGGGCTATGGTGTTGATGTAGAAGCCCTCCGTGGTCGATTCCCCATCCGACGGACCGCCGGCGAAGGCTCCAAGATGGGATCTCGCGTATATAGAAGGTTACAGTGGTGTAAATTGTGTTTCGTTGGCTCCCTGGATGTTTTCGGGGTACGTAGGTATATATAGGAGGAAGAAGTACGTCGGTGGCCGCCTATGGGGCCCAGGAGATAGGGGTCGCGCCCTCCTGTCTCCTGGCCGCCTCCCAAGCTTCTTGACTTGCACTCCAAGTTCTCCGGATTAAGTTCGTTCCAAAAATCACGCTCCCGAAGGTTTCATTCCGTTTGGACTCTATTTGATATTCCTTTTCTTCGAAATACTGAAATAGGCAAAAAAACAGCAATACGGGCTGGGCCTCCGGTTAATAGGTTAGTCCCAAAAATGATATAAATGTGTAAAATAAAGCCCATAAACATCCAAAAGAGGTAATATAATAGCATGGAACAATCAAAAATTATAGATACATTGGAGACGTATCAAGCATCCCCAAGCTTAACTCCTGCTCGTCCTCGAGTAGGTAAATAGTAAAAACAGAATTTTTGATGTGGAATGCTACCTAGCATAATTCTCAATGTAATTTTCTTTATTGTGGCATGATTGTTCAGATCCAAATGATTGAAGATAAAAGCTTATAAAACATAAAAATAATAATGCTTCGAAGCATACTAACAAATAATCATGTCCTATCAAAATAGCATAGCCAAAGAAAGCTTATCCCTACAAAATCATATAGTTAGGCCATGCTTCATTTTCATTACACAAAATACTCCCATCATGCACAACCCCGGTTTCAGCCAAACAATTGGTTCATACTTTTTAACGTGCTTCAGCTTTTTCAACTCTTACGCAATACATGAGCGCAAACCATGGACATAGCACTATGGTGGTATAAGGTGGTGGTTGTGAGGACAAAAGGAGGGAGAAGATAGTCTCACATCAACTAGGCGTATCAACGGGCTATGGAGATGCCCATCAATAGATATCAATGTGAGTGAGTAGGGATTGCCATGCAACAGATGCACTAGAGCTATAAATATATGAAAGATCAACAAAAGAAACTAAGTGGGTGTGCATCCAACTTGCTTGCTCACGAAGACCTAGTGCATTTTGAGGAAGCCCATCATTGGAATATACAAGCCAAGTTCTATAATGAAAAATTCCCACTTAGTATATGAAAGTGACAACATAGGAGACTCTCTATCATGAAGATCATAGTGCTATTTTGAAGCACAAGTGTGGAAAAGAGACAGGAGCATTGTCCCTTCTCTCTTTTTCTCTCATTTTCTTTTTTTTTCTTGTCTTTCTCTTTTTCTTTTTTTTCTTTGGCCTTTTCTTTTCCTTTTTTGGCCTTCCTCTTTTTTTTGTAAAGTCTGAAGTCTCATCCCGACTTGTGGGGGAATCATAGTCTTCATCATCCTTTCCTCACTGAGACAATGCTCTAATAATGAAGATCATCACAATTTTATTGATTTACAACTCAAGAATTACAACTCAAAGCTAGAACAAGATATGACTCTATATGAATGCCTCCGGCGGTGCACCGGGATATGCAATGAATCAAGAGCAACATGTATGAAAATTATGAAGGTGGCCTTGCCACAAATACGATGTCAACTACATGATCATGCAAAGAGCAATATGACAATGATGGAACATGTCATAATAAACAGAACGGTGGAAAGTTGCATGGCAATATATCTCGGAATGGCTATGGAAATGCCATAATAGGTAGGTATGGTGGCTGTTTTGAGGAAGGTAAATAATAGGTGCATGATACCGGCGAAAGTTGCACGGTATAATAGAGGCTAGCAAAGTATAAGGATGAGTGTGCGTATATCCATGGACTCACATTAGTCATAAAGAACTCATATACTTATTGCAAAAGTCTACTTGCCCTCGAAGCAAAGTACTACTACGCATGCTCCTAGGGGAAGGGTTGGTAGGAGTTAACCATCGCGCGATCCCGACCTCCACTCATAAGGAAGACAATCAAAAGAGCATCTCATGCAACAAATTTGTCACACAACTTTTACCATACGTGCATGCTACGGGACTTACCAACTTCAACACAAGTATTTCTCAATTTCATAATTACCCACTAGCATGACTCTAACATTACTACCTTTATATCTCAAAACAATTATCAAGCATCAAATTAATCCTAGTGTTTTATGCACTTTCTATGATAGTTTTTATTATACCCAACTTGGATGCTGATCATTCTAGGATCAAATTTGTAACCAAAGGAAATACCATGCTGTTCTAAAAGACTCTCAAAATAATATAAGTGAGGCATGAGACACTAGAAATTTCTTCAAAATTAAGCCACCGCCGTGCTCTAAAAGATATAAGTGAAGCACTAGAGCAAAAACTATCAAGCTCAAAAGATATAAGTGAAGCACATAGAGTATTCTAGCAAATTCTAATCAAGTGGGCTTCTCCCAAAAGGTGTGTACAGCAAGGATGATTGTGGTAAACTAAAAAGAAAAGACTAATATAATACACGATGCTCCAAGAAAAACACATATCATGTGGAGAATAAAAATATGGCTCCAAGTAAAGTTACAAATGAACGAAGATGAAAGAGGGGATGCCTTCCCGGGGCATCCCCAAGTTTAGGCTTTTGGCTATTCTTGAATATATTGGGGTGCCATGGGAATCCCCAATCTTAGGCTCTTGCCACTCCTTATTCCATAGTCCATCAAAGCTTTACCCAAAACTTCACAACTCAAAACTCAACAGGAAATATTGTAAGCTCCGTTAGTGAAAGAAAACAAAACCACCACATAAGGTACTGTAATGAACTCATTTATTTATTTTGGGGTTAAACCTACTGTATTCCAACTTCTCTTTGGTTTATAAACTATTTTACTAGCCATAGATGCATCAAAATAAGCAAACAACACACGAAAAAATAGAATCTGTCAAAAACAGAACAGTCTGTAGCAATCTATAACTAACGCAAACTTCTAGAACTCTAACAATCCTACCAAAATAGGAAGTCCTGGAAACTTTGTCTATTGATCAGAAGCAAAAAGAATCAACGCAAAAGCACGTTTATTTGATTTAACAAAACTAGTTTCGTGTGCGCAAAGTTTGTGTTTTTCAGCCGAATCAAATCAACTATCATCATAGGTTATCCTATAGGTTCTACTTGCCACAAACACTAATTAAAAGATAAAAACACATCTAAACAGAAGGTAGATGCAAAATTTATTACTAAACAGAAACAAAAACAAAAAACACAAATAAAATTGGGTTGCCTCCCAACTAGCGCTATCGTTTAACGCCCCTAGCTAGGCATAACAGTGAAGGTAGATCTAAGTAGTGCCATCTTTGGCACTCATCTTTTTAATGGAGTTATGCTCAAGTCCAGGAGGCTCTTTGCATTTCCCTTCGTGCTCAGAGATCCTTTGATCTAAGGCATCCAACAACTTATTGTAAAGTGTGATCAAATTATTCATGCGGTTGATACTCCCACCAATATTCTGAAGTGGTTCAACAAGTTTTTGCAATTCAAGTAATTTCTCTAAAATTTGGGTTCCTTCAAGAGAGAAGGGTGATCCTTTTTGGAGGGGAAGTACTCCTACTATCCCCTCTATAATTTCATAAGCGGAACTAGGATCAATTTCAACAAATTCCCCTTTTTGCGGCGAAATCAAGGAGTTATTTGTGGGGTAAGGTTAACCCGACATAAAAATTGCGAATTAAAATCTTGTAATCTCCTTCTATAGCGCAACTACGATAAGATTCTAACATCCTAAACCAAGCATCTTTTAAATTTTCTCCTTGTCTTTGCTCGAAGTGGAGAACTTCAAAGTTGGGAGACGAAGGGATAAAGACTGAGCTAGCCATAACGACAAGGTAAACAATGTAACACACAAGCAAGTGGAAAAAGGCAAACGAAACAGAGAGGAGGAGATTGGGAAAGAGAAGGCAAATAAAACGGCAAGGGTGAAGTGGGGGAGAGGAAAACGATAGTGAAATGGCAAATAATGTAAATGCGAGGGACATGAGTTTGTGATGGGTACTTGGTATGTCTTGACTTGAGCGAAGACCTCCCCGACAACGGCGACAGAAATCCTGCTTGCCACATCTTGAGCTTGAGTTAATTTTCCTTGAAGAGGAAAGGGTGATGTAGCAATAGTAGCGTAAGTATTTCCCTGAGTTTTTGAGAACCAAGGAATCAATCCAGTAGGAGGCTCCTCAAAAGTCCCACGCACCTACACAAACAAACAAAGAACTCGCAACCAACATAATAAAGGGGTTGTCAATCCCTCCACGGCCACTTGCGAAAATGAGATCTGATAGAGATAATATGATAAGATAAATATATTTTTGGTATTTTATAATGTAGATGCAAAAAGTAAAGATGCAAATAAAAGTAGATTGAAAGCTTATATGATAAAAGATAGACTCGGGGGCCATAGGTTTCACTAGTGGCTTCTCTCAAGATAGCATAAGTATTACGGTGGGTGAACAAATTACAGTCGAGCAATTGATAGAAAAGCAAATAATTATGAGATTATCTAGGCATGATCATGTATATAGGTATCACGTCCGCAACAAGTAGACCGACTCCTGCCTGCATCTACTACTATTACTCCACACATCGACCGACTCCCGCCTGCATCTAGAGTATTAAGTTCATAAAGAACAGAGTAACGCATTAAGAAAGATGACATGATGTAGAGGGATAAACTCAAGCAATATGATATAAACCCCATCTTTTTATCCTCGATGGCAACAATACAATACGTGCCTTGCTGCCCCTACTGTCACTGGGAAAGTACACCGCAAGATTGAACCCAAAGCTAAGCACTTCTCCCATGGAAAGAAATATCAATCTAGTAGGCCAAACCATACTGATAATTCGAAGATACTTGCAAAGATAACTCAATCATACATAAAAGAATTCAGAGGAGATTCAAATATTTCTCATAGATAAACTTGATCATAAACCCACAATTCATCGGATCTCGACAAACACACCGCAAAAAGAGTTTACATCAAATAGATCTCCACAAGAGAGGGGGAGAACATTGTATTGAGATCCAAAAGAGAGAAGAAGACATCTTGCTAATAACTATGGACCCGAAGGTCTGTGGTAAACTACTCACAACTCATCGGAGGGGCTATGGTGTTGATGTAGAAGCCCTCCATGGTCGATTCCCACTTGGGTGGAGCGCCGGCGAAGGCTCCGAGATGGGATCTCGCGGATACAGAAGGTTACGGTGGTGGAAATTCTGTTTTGTTGGCTCCATGGATGTTTTCAGGGTACGTAGGTATATATAGGAGGAAGAAGGACGTCCGCGGCCGCTGGTGGGATCTAGGAGATAGGGGGCGCGCCCAGGAGGGGTGGGCGCGCCCTCCTGTCTCCTGGTCGCCTCACAAGCTTCTTGACTTGCACTCCAAGTTCTCCGGATCACGTTCGTTCCAAAAATCAGGCTCCCGAAGGTTTCATTCCGTTTGGACTCCGTTTGATATTCCTTTTCTTCGAATACTGAAATAGGCAAAAAACAGCAATACGGGTTGGGCCTCCGGTTAGTAGGTTAGTCCCAAAAATGATATAAATGTGTAAAATAAAGCTCATAAACATCCAAAAGTGGTAATATAATAGCATGGAACAATCAAAAATTATAGATACGTTGGAGACTTATCTAACATCCCCAAGCTTAATTCCTGCTCGTCCTCGAGTAGGTAAATGATAAAAACAGAATTTTTCATGTGGAATGCTACCTAGCATAATTCTCAATGCAAATTTCTTTATTGTAGCATGATTGTTCATATCCAAATGATTCAAGATTAATGCTTATAAAACATAAAAATAATAATGCTTCGAAGCATACTAACAAATAATCATGTCCTATCAAAATAGCATAGCCAAAGAAAGCTTATCCCTACAAAATCATATAGTTAGGCCATGCTTCATTTTCATTACACAAAATACACCCATCATGCACAACCCCGGTTTCAGCCAAGCAATTGGTTCATCCTTTTGACGCGCTTCAGCCTTTTCAACTCTTACACAATACATGAGTGCAAGCCATGGACATAGCACTATTGTGGTATAAGGTGGTGGTTGTGAGGACAAAAAGAGGGAGAAGATAGTCTCACATCAACTATGCGTACCAACAGGCTATGGAGATGCCCATCAATAGATATCAATGTGAGTGAGTAGGGATTGCCATGCAACGGATGCACCAGAGCTATAAATATATGAAAGCTCAACAAAATAAACTAAGTGAGTGTGCATCCAACTTGCTTGCTCACGAAGACCTAGGGCATTTTGAGGAAGCCCATCATTGGAATATACAAGCCAAGTTCTATAATGAAAAATTCCCACTTAGTATATGAAAGTGACAACATAGGAGACTCTCTATCATGAAGATCATTGTGCTATTTTGAAGCACAAGTGTGGAAAATAGATCGTACCATTGTCCCTTCTCTCTTTTCCTCTCATTTTCTTTTTTTTTCTTTTCTTTTTCTTCTTTGGCCTTTTTTGGCCTTTTTTTAATGTCCGAAGTCTCATCCCGACTTGTGGGGGAATCATAGTCTTCATCATCCTTTCCTCACTGAGACAATGCTCTAATAATGAAGATCATCACACTTTTATTGATTTACAACTCAAGAATTACAACTCAAAGCTAGAACA
Source organism: Triticum aestivum (assembly GCF_018294505.1). Classification (NCBI taxonomy): domain Eukaryota; kingdom Viridiplantae; phylum Streptophyta; class Magnoliopsida; order Poales; family Poaceae; genus Triticum; species Triticum aestivum. The sequence goes on from NC_057813.1 coordinate 328,392,206, forward strand.
AGATATTACAATATGTGAATGCCTCCAGCGGTGTACCGGGATATGCAATGAATCAAGAGCGACATGTATGAAAATTATGAAGGTGGCCTTGCCACAAATACGATGTCAACTACATGATCATGCAAAGAGCAATATGAAAGTGATGGAACGTGTCATAATAAACGGAACGGTGGAAAGTTGCATGGCAATATATCTCGGAAGGTCTATGGAAATGCCATTGTAACATCCCAAATTTTCAATTTGGAATGTTATACATAGATCATCCATGCATATCATATTTTATTGCATTTCCGCTCCGCAATCCTCGAAAATCCTAAGCAACACAAGGACCCTCGGAGAGAGATGAGGATTTCCCGGTTTTCATATTTGATTTCTATCAAATAGTGAAACGAGGATTTTTGATTTTAATTATTTTTCTCTCCGAAAAATATTTCTTATAAAAATATATGAGAGGAGAAAATATGACTTCTCCAAAACAATTGAAATATTGGAGGAAGAATGTTAAAATCATTTGTTTAATTTTATTTGAGTTTATTTGGATTTTATTTGCATTAGAAAATATGCACGTTTTTAAAATTGCATTTTAGGGCCAAGAAAATGTTCATCTCGTTCTAAATATTTTATTTAGACGGTGAAAATTTGTGTTGGCATTTTGAGGTTTTTATTTTATTTTCTAGGAATTTATTTATGTCGGTGAAATTATTTAAAAAAAAAATCTTCCCCGCGCCCGACTGGGCCAAAGGCCCAGCCGAGCCAGGCCACCGCCGCCTCCCGAGCGCGCGCCGCCGCCACCGCCGACTCGGACAGGAGTCCGAGCCGGACTCCTCGCCGCCGCCGCCTTGCCCCCTCCTCCAAGCCGCATCCTCCCTTTAAATACCACCCCGGGCCCCCCTGGAGCCCCAAGTCGCCGCCGCCGCAGCCCCTTCACCTGCCCCGCCGCCGCCTGCAGCCACCCGCACCGCCGAGCAGCCCCACCACCCCGCAAGCCCGCGCCACCGAGCCCCGCCTCGCCGGATTTGCCTTGCCGGACGTAACGCGCCGCCCGGCCGCCACCCGGTTTTTTAAAACCGATTCGGTTTTTTTTGAAACCCTAGTTCGTTTTTTTAGTTTCGGTTCACCGGTTTTTTTCGGTTCTTATAATTAGCGGACGTTCATCCGTACGTCCGTTTAAATGAACGGTTTTCTTTCGTTAGTTACAGATAACGAACGCTCGTTCGTTAGTCTGTTCGTCAGTTTTCTTTTAACGGATTTATCTGCGATTATTTTCAGTCGTGATTTCTGATCCGATCTTATATTATGTTTTTCTTCACACTCGTTAGTCGGAATCAGGTGATTCAAACGCCTAGAGTTTCGTCTCGAGACCCTCTTTCTGTTTAATCAACTCAAACAAAGTTTTGGTACTATAAAGTTTGACCTTAGTTCAGATTAGTAAACGGATCTTGTTTCTTTTGCCGTTTGAGTTTCGTTGCTCCGTTTGTTTAATTCTTTTTGCAAACTGGAGTTCTTAAGTTGAACTTTCTGGTCAATCTCTTCTATTTGGAGTTTTGGTTGTGCATCTTTGCTAGTTGCTTATGTATGTTATTGTTTGTTTGCGATAGAATTCCCGGAGTGCGAAGCGTGTTACTACGAGTCTCTAGGATTCACGGATCGTCAGCAAGGCAAGTAACACATTGATCATACTTTTTCCATACCCAGTTTTTATTGCATTAGTTCAACCCTCATACTTTGCATGGTTAGGATGTCTTTAACTTGTGGGTTGGGAAGCAGTTGCTGAGGTAGAACCTATTGCCCTGTTTATTATCAAACCCTTGGGAGTTACTTCTACGCGTTGCTTATATTGCCTGCTATGCTCGTAGACATGGATTGGGTTTGAGTGTATCCATGACAGATGTGAGATTGTTAATTAATGGTTTACTTAAGGTGGCAACTTTAATACACATCTAGGTGGATTGAGGCACCTAGGGAACCCAGTGTTGTCTGTTTTATTTTTTGGAAATCCCGGGGTACCCGTGTGATCTTCCTATGGACCGCCACCCAGACTTAAAGGGAACTGAGATGATTCATGCTAGAAACTTCCGTGTGCAGCCACAAGCTACTATGGGCTCTAGCATAGTTGAGTAAGTTATGTGAAGCTCTTGAAGAGGTAGATCAGCATGTAGTGGGTTTTGTAGGTTTGGTATGGTCTACCCAGAGTAGAGAGTTAATGTTCCTGAAAGACTATGTCTCGGTCATCCGTTTCTCAAACACCATGTAGTGCGAGAAATTCAACGGAAGCGATCGAGTCTTGTGGGGAAAAAGTGCGCAAACCTCTGCAGAGTGTACAATCTAATCATGGTTAGCCGTGTCCCCGGTTATGGACAATTTGAGTATCTAGTACTTGTGTTATCACATGTATCTCATCACTCTTAATTAATATTGTTGGGTTGTTAATTACTTTAATTTGGGATTGAGTTGGGGTTATACCTTCTCAATGTTTCAACCACCATGATAGTTAAAATAAAATTTATTCCTTTGTTGTAGGAAAAAAATTTCTTTTCGCAAAACTATAACCATAGAGCTTTCCCCCCGCCAAATATGCATGTAGTGATAGCATTATTCTGTTCTTGCTCTACTGTGTTATATTGCCAGCATATTCCATGTGCTGACCCATTTTCGGGCTGCAACGTATTATGCTGAAGACTTTTCAGACGAGGAGTGATGTTCGTTAGGTCGTTGCCGTGCAACTCAGCTATGTTGTTGGAGTTGATGGACTCACTTTATCTTCCAAGCCTTCCGCTATTATTGCATTAGATGGCCTTAAGCCATATTATTGTAATAAGTTCTCTTTTGAGACATTCGATGTAATAAGTGTGTGATTGCTACTCTGCTATAAATCCTTCGAGTATTGTGCGTGTCAGCATTACTGATCTAGGGATGACACCGAGGCACAGAGACTTGGCCGTTTGAGTCGGGTCGCTACAAGATGGTATCAGAGCACACGCTGAGTGTAAGACATGACCACTAAGATAAACCATAGGTCACTCTTCTCTACTCATTTCTGACCCCTCTTCCTTTTCCACTCTTTAGGATGACGGAGAAGAAGAACAAGTTCGCGCAACCGGATGAGGATACACCTTTTGGACGCCACTTGAAGGAAGTCACTAGGTACTTGAACATTGAATACCAAGTTTCACCGGGACGTACAATGCCACCTTACCAGAAGAGGAGCGCTGGATGATTCAAGTACAAGTTCCAGGAAAGGACGTTCTCGCCAACTTCTAAACCCATAGAATTTTCTTTCGTTGCACCAACTTGGAGTCTAGGCAAGAGCATGGCAGCCCACATTACCATGGGACACATTGAAGAAGTCTACAATAGGGAACTCAAGGACACTACCTATCAAATATGTGGGCGCCGAGATGAGCAATGGGAAATGATCAGCACCAGGAAGGATAGATCCATTGTAGCTTTTATCCAGGAGCTAAACCAGCACATTCGACGTCAGGAGAACCAGATGTGCGCAGACATGATGGAATTGAAGAAGGCAAAGACTAGGATCATCGAGCTGGAGGAAGAACTCAAGTTTACACGCGATGGATATGAGGAGGAAATCAAGACACTACTGGAGAAGAATGACGGTCTGGTTAAGAAGATCAGGATATTCATGGGAGGACCAGCACCGGGAGACAAAGACGACGACCCCGCTTGCCCGGACAACTACATCATCATCGACGACACTGATTCTGATCCTAGTGATGATGACTATGAAGACGAAGCTGGAGCAGACATCATGGAATCTTCCACCGATCAAAATTTCTAGATGACCACCATATAATAGTAGTATTCCCTCATGTATCTAGTAGTAGTTGAGCACTTTTGCGATAGTTCTAGACCGTTGTATGCCCTTGCTTGATTGATTGAGTGAAATGATTGTGTTTGTCTCATGTGCATATGGGTAGTGCTTTCTCAGTAGACCTTTTTCTATTCTAATCTCTTCCATCTAAACCCATCAGATGACTCCGAGACGTGACACCGGTTTTGCTTTCCCACCGGAGCTCACCCAGTTGATCCAGCAGCAGAATGCCTTGATGCAATTACTAGTTCAGAACCAGCACAACAACAATAACAACAAGAACAACCCGCCACCAGTGGACAATCTAGCCCGTTTCCTAAGGTTACAGCCGCCGGTGTTCTCCAGTAGCACCAAGCCAATAGTTGTAGATGATTGGCTACGCCGTATCGGAAGGGAGTTGACCACCGCAGGGTGCACAGATGCGGAGAAGGTGCATTTTGCCGCACACCAACTGGATGGACCTGCAGCAGCATGGTGGGAGAATTTCACAGCCACCTATCCTATTGACACTGTCACATGGGCTCAGTTTCAGCAGGCTTTTCGTACTGCCCATGTTTCCACTGGAGCTATGCTGATGAAGAAGCGGGAGTTTCGTAATTTACACCAGGGGAACCGTACTGTTGGCCAGTACGTGGATACTTTTAGCAAGCTATCACGCTATGCCCCTGATGATGTGGCCACAGATGCCGCGAAGCAAGAGAAATTTATGGAAGGGTTGAATGATGAGATGAGCATGCAGTTGTAACGCCCCGGATTCGTTGCACCAGGTGTCTGCCAGTTATTCGTCGTTGTAGCCATGTCATGTGCTTGCGTGTTGCATTTTATCATGTCATCATGTGCATTTCATTTCGCATACGTGTTCGTCTCATGCATCCAAGCTTTTTCCCCGTTGTCCGTTTTGCAATCCGGCGCTCCTATGTCCTCCGGCATTCCCCTTTTGTCTCTCGTTGTGAGCGGGTGTTAAACGTTATCGGAATGGACCAAGTCTTGCCAAGCGGCCTTGGTATACCACCGGTAGACCGCCTGTCAAGTTTCGTGCCATTTGGAGATCGTTTGGTACTCCAACGGTTAACCGCGTAGCCTGCAAACCCCCTTTCTCTTTGCAGCCCAACACCCCTCCAAAGTGGCCCAAAACCCATCTAACTCCCATCCAAGCTCTCCGCCGTTCGATCACGATCGCGTGGCCGAAAACCTCTTCTCATTTGGACTCTCCTAGCTCCCTCTACCTATAAGATAACCCCCTCCTCCGAAATTCGCAGATGAAACCCTAATTTTCCCCTCCGCGCCGCGCCGGACATGTCCGTCCACGCCGGACGCATCTCCGCCGCTGTCCGCAGCCAACCGGAGGCCGCCATGTGGACCCTCGTGCCCACCTCGCTGCTGGCCCGCGGAGCCCATCGCGGGCCCGCGCGGGCCCTCGCGCCGCCGCCGCCCAGCCCACGCATCGCGCCCGCCGCCGGATCCCCGCGCCGCCGCCATTGTGCCTCCGCCGCCCTCCGCGCCGGCGACCTCGCCCCGCCGCCGCCTCTGGCGACCCCGACCTCGCCGTGCCGAGCCCGCCTCCTTCTGCCGCCCCCGCCGCCATCCGCTCCGGCCGCGCCGCTCGCCGCGGGCTGCCGCCCCGCGCCTGCAGCGCCCCTCCGCCGCCGTTCGGCGTCGCCCCACAACTCCCCGCAGCGCCTCTCTCTCTCTCTCCCGCAGGTCCCCGTCGGAATCCGTGCCGCTCCGCCACGAAGTTCGCCGGATCCGCGCACCCTGCTCGCCGGAGTCCTTCCCGGAGCCGCCGTCGCCCTTGCGCCGATCCAGGCGGGATCGGGAGGACGAGCGTCCGCTCGTGGGCCCCATCCGGCCCACCCGCGTCAGCCAGCCCAAGCCGGCCTCCTCCTCCTTTCATGGGCCGAGCCCAGGGTGAGCAGCCCCCTCTATCCCCCACCCGTGCGTTGTTTTGCGTTTAGACGCTCACCTGTTTTTTTCTGAAAAACTGCTGTCCCTGAAATTTGCATATTCTGGTGCACTATTCATCGCATCATATCTCTGCATCCGTAGCTCCGTTTTGTGCGTGTAATACGTCAAATGGTTTGTCTCAACGAGTACTTCATTTCATTCCATTGCATCATGTTCATTTGAGCTCATATTGATGCCTGAATCATCGTTGCAAGAGTGTTTCATAATGTTGTCTGCTGTCTGTTAACAGAATATGCTCATTTGTCATTTTTACCATGTTTGATGTGTGCATCCTATGAGGTTGATGTCTACATGTGTTTTGAACTATGTCATGTCTTCTTTACAGAGGTGTTTACCATGTATTTTTGTGATCAATGTGTTGACTAGCACAAGCATGCAAACTAGGCATCGTGATGTTGTTGATTTTAGTCCCTGTTCTGCCGTTATTTTTATGCCATGTAAACATGATGCTACAGAGAGATCCATGCATATTTTGAGATACTTTAGTAAGGATGTTTTGAACATATGGTTATTCTCTATCCATTCATGCCCTTTTTTTGCAATTATGGAGTAGTCTAGCATGTCATTTTCGTGCTCTACTTTTGCTAGAAAATGTTTCCTGGCAGATTGTTTACATGTTATTCAATTTTGCCAAGGTTGTTGTAGTTGATCCTTGCATGCTATGAACTTGTTCTTGCCTTGGTTTGTTTCATAAACATGTATTCTTGCTGATGCTATGCTTATCTTGTCATGCAATGACTTGCTGTTACTGTTTTGCTAGGCTGAATCTGTTATTTTGTGATGCTATGTAAACCTGCTTCTACTAGTCATTCTATGCATAATCTGGAGATGTTCACTAAGGGTGTTTTGTTCTACATGTCATGCTCTATACATCCATGCCCCTGGTTGCATTTATGGCTTGCTGTAACATGTCGTTATCTTGCTCCAAACTTGCTAAATAATGTTGCTGTCAGCCTATTAACATTAAGTTCAGTTGTTGCCATGAGTTTTGCTAGTGATCCATGCGCCCTATGAACTTTCTCTTGCCATGCTTTGCTTCATAAACATGTATTCTTACTGTTGAGTGCCTTGACATGCCATTTATTGCTCTGTGGTGAGTGGTACAAGCTCATCAACATGCCTTCTTATTGTTGTTCCTGCCATGTTTGAATCTGTAATATAACTTGCCATGTTTACATGGGTGCCATCATATCTTCTGATCCTTTTTGGCTCATGGTCAGTAAAGGACTTTTGATCTATGCAATTAGTAGATTCATGCCATGCCTTTGTTTGCCATATTAAGTTCCTGTAACATGTTGTTTGATAGCTCTAAACATTGCAACCTGATGTTATTTTCTGCAAAGTCTGAATTGTTATTACTTGCAATCTTGCCATATGTGTTTGAGCATGTTCTAGTGATTTCTGGAGATAGCTCAGTGTTCATGTTTTGTAATGCTTAACCTGTACATCGTGCCCATGCCTTTTGTTATTATGTTGAGGTGCTGTAGCATATTGTTTTGATGCTTGCAATATGCCTAGTCGCTGTTTTGGACAGTTTGTCCTTTAAACTTGTTTCATGTGTGTGTGTGTTGAACCGTTGCTCCGTTTTGAGTGTGTTCTATATGAAACTTGCTTGAATTTGCATGTAGCTTCATATTATCATGTTGCATCCTTGTTTTGGAGTGTTTTCTTGATGTTTGTATGCATTTTGCATCAATGCCATGTTTAACTTGTTTTGCTCATATCTTCTAGGGCGTAGCTCCGAATTAAATGAACTTTATATGTAACTTGACTAGAATCTCGTGTAGATCATCATGGTGCATTTTAACTTGCTGTTTAACAACTTGGACATAAGGTTTATTCAGATCTGGACCAATTTCGAAATTTGCATATGAGGACTTACCGGAATTGTTATATGTTGTTCCTGGCCTCATTTAAACTTGCCTTGGTGTGTTGTTCTTGTTTGCATCATCTCTTGCCATGAGTAGCTACATGTAGTCTTGTCATGCATCATGCTTGTTTGTGAATCATGCCTTGTTCATGTGTGGTGTGTTTACTATGTTGTGTGCTTCTTCTCGATAGTTCCCGTTTCGTTGCGATCGTGAGGATTCATTCGTCTATGCTTGGTTCGGCTTCATCCGTTCGTCTTCTTCATGGACTCGTTCTTCTTCCTAGCGGGATTTCAGGCAAGATGATCGCTACCCTGGATCTCACTACTATCATTGCTATGCTAGTTGCTTCGTTCTATCGCTTTGCTGCGCTACCTATCACCTGTTTATCAAGCCTCCCATATTGCCATGAACCTCTAACCTTTGATACCTTTCCTATGCAAACCGTTGTTTGGCTATGTTACCGCTTTGCTCAGCCCTCTTATAGCGTTGCTAGTTGCAGGTGAAGTTGAAGATTGCTCCATGGTGGACAGGATTATTGTTGGGATATCACAATATCTCTTATTTAATTAATGCATCTATATACTTGGTAAAGGGTGGAAGAGTCGGCCTTTTGCCTGGTGTTTTGTTCCACTCTTGCCGCCCTAGTTTCCGTCATACCAGTGTTATGTTCCCAGATTTTGCGTTCCTTACGCGGTTGGGTGATTTATGGGACCCCCTTGACAGTTCGCTTTGAATAAAACTCCTCCAGCAAGGCCCAACCTTGGTTTTACCATTTGCCTCACCACCACCTATACCCTTCCCTTGGGTCGGCCAACCCGAGGGTCATATTTATTTTAGCCCCCCCCCCCGGGCCAGTGCTTGTCTAAGTGTTGGTCCGAACTGAGCTGCCCGCGGGGCCACCTCGGGGCAACTTGAGGGTTGGTTTTACTCGTAGCTAGTCTCATCCGGTGTTGCCCTGAGAACGAGATATGTGTAGCTCCTATCGGGATTTGTCGGCGCATCGGGCGGCTTTGCTGGTCTTGTTTTACCATTGTCGAAATGTCTTGTAAACCGGGATTCCGAGTCTGATCGGGTCTTCCTAGGAGAAGGTATATCCTTCGTTGATCGCGAGAGCTTATCATGGGCTAAGTTGGGACACCCCTGCAAGGTATAATCTTTCGAAAGTCGTGTCTGCGGTTATAGGCAGATGGGAATTTGTTATAGGTAGATGACTTGACACCAGATCCGAGTTAAAACACATCAACCGCGTGTGTAGCCGTGATGGTCTCTTTTCGGCGGAGTCCGGGAAGTGAACACGGTTTCTGGGTTATGTTTGACGTAAGTAGGAGTTCAGGATCACTTCTTGATCATTGCTAGCTTCACGATCGTTCCTTTTCCTCTCTTCTCGCTCCTATTTGCGTATGTTAGCCACCATATCATGCTTAGTCGCTGCTGCAGCCTCACCACTTTACGCCTTCCTTTCCCTTTAAGATTTGCTAGTCTTGATACCCATGGTAATGGGATTGCTGAGTCCTCGTGGCTCACAGATTACTATAACAACAGTCGCAGGTACAGGTTTTGCGATGATCATGACGCAAGAGTGATGCTTGCTTGCGTTGAGTTCTTCTTCTGCTTCTTCGATCAGGGGATAGGTTCCAGGTCGGCAGCCTGGGCTAGCAGGGTGGATGTCATTTGAGTTTCTGTTTGTGTTTCATCCGTAGTCGGATGGTGCTCTTATGTATTGTGATGTTGTATTCGTGTGGCATTGTATGCCTCTTGTATGTATCCCCATCTATTATGTAATGTTGATGTAATGATATCCACCTTGCAAAAGCGTTTCAATATGCGGGTCTATCCTTGGTGGGACCTTCGAGTTCCTTTTGGATAGGGTCGCATGTTGGGCGTGACAGCAGTTGATGGTGGCAACCTTCAACAACTACCAGGAGTTGGTAGATAAGGCTCTTATGATTGAAGGGAAGCATCAGCAGATTGAGAGCCGTAAGGGGAAGTATGGACAAGGGAAGTATAATTCAGGAGCTCAGCAGAAGCCTCGCTTAACCCCGAATTCGGGAGGACTTGTTCATAACCATGGAGGTCACACCGACACTGGAGGAGGATCGCATAACCACAATGGCGCTAAGAATGGAAATGGGAACAGAGCTAACAACAATCGCTCCAATCCAGCCACACCCGCCAAGAGAGACCTAAGTCAAGTTACTTGTTTTAAGTGCGGGAAGACAGGGCACTATGCCAATGATTGTCCTGAAGGAAGGAATGGAAACGGAAACAGGAGCGCCGGGAAGAAGCCTAATCCATTCAACAAAGGACAAGTGAACCACGTTAACGTGGAGGAGGTTGAAGAACAGCCGGACGCGGTAGTAGGTAAGTTTTTGGTTAAGTCATTTACCGCTCTTATTCTTTTCGATACTGGTGCATCGCATTCATACATATCAAGGGGATTCGTGGATAAGTTTAAACTACCAACCCAAACCCTGAGGACCCCTCTTTTAGTGAGCTCGCCTGGAGCAGAGTATATGGCTAGCCGATGGTGCAACCAGATACCCCTAACCATTGGGACACATGTTTTTCCGTCTGACCTAATTATCTTGGAGTCACAAGGATTGGATGTGATATTAGGTATGGACTGGATGTCAAAGTATGAAGGAAGTATTGACTGTGCTAGTAAGTCGATTTATCTCACCACCCCGGAGGGGAAAAGGATTAAGTATGTATCTAGGCATGTGCCTAGGAGGACCCAAGTGAATGCCCTCACAGGAGTTGTGCAGGAGGAAGTGCCTGTAGTAAAGGATTACCCGGATGTTTTTCCAGAAGAGTTACCAGGCATGCCACCGGATCGAGACATTGAGTTTTTAATAGAGCTATTGCCAGGTACCGAGCCAATATCCAAGAGAGCCTATCGGATGCCCGCAAATGATCTGGAGGAAATTAAGAAGCAGATCAAGGAGTTGTTGGAGAAAGGTTATATTCGAAGGAGTTCATCACCTTGGGGAGCTCCAGTACTTTTGGTCAAGAAGAAGGATAAATCCCTGAGGATGGTTGTTGATTACCGAGCCTTGAATGAAGTAACGATTAAGAACAAGTATCCACTACCGATGATCAATGATCTGTTGATCAGCTGCAAGGAGCTAAGGTGTTTTTGAAGATCGATCTACGATCTGGATACCATCAGTTGAAGATCCGAGAGAAGGATATACCAAAGACAGCGTTCACCACACGGTATGGATTATACGAGTATACGGTCATGTCGTTTGGACTGACAAACGCCCCTGCCTATTTCATGAGTATGATGAACAAAGTTTTCATGGAGTATTTGGACAAATTCATTGTGGTGTTTATCAATGATATTATGGTATACTCGAAGAATGAAGAGGAGCACAAAGAGCATTTGCGATTAGTTCTCGAGAAACTTAGGGAACACCAGTTATACGCCAAGTTTAGCAAGTGCGAATTTTGGTTGAAGGAAGTTGGATTTCTTGGGCATGTTATATCAGGAGAAGGTATAGCAGTAGACCCAGCAAGGTTCAGTCAGTCACTGAATGGTTGGCACCCACTTCAGTTGGCGAGATCCGCAGTTTCCTTGGACTCGCGGGATATTATCGGAGATTCATTGAGAATTTTTCCAAGCTTGCAAAGCCAATGACTGAACTATTGAAGAAGGATACTAAGTTGAAATGGACAGAAGATGGCGAGGCAAGTTTTCAGGAGTTGAAGAAACATTTGACTACAGCCCCAGTGCTAACATTTGCCAGATATACATAAGGAGTTTCAAGTGTATTATGATGCCTCACGCTTGGGACTTGGATGTGTGCTTATGCAGGACTGAAAAGTTGTTTCGTATGCCTCACGACAACTGAAGCCCCATGAGTTGAACTATGCCACACATGATTTGGAGTTAGTAGCCGTAGTGCATGCATTAAAGACTTGGAGACATTACCTTATTGGAAACCGTTGTGACGTGTACACGGATCATAAGATTTTGAAGTATATTTTCACCCAAAAGGAGCTGAACCTTAGACAGAGGAGATGGTTGGAACTTATAGAGGATTAAGATATGAAGCTACACTATCATCCAGGAAAGGCCAATGTTGTAGCAGACGCTTTGAGCCGGAAGAGTTTTGCTAATATCCTTGAAAGTAAGGGATTGCCAAAGGAGCTAGCTGAGGATATCATGGAACTACGATTGGAAATTGTTCCCAGAGGTTTTGTTGCAACAATGGAGGTTCAGTCGACCTTGTTGAACAAAATTCGAGAAGCTCAGAAGGAGGACAAAGAGATTGCCGAGATAAAGGAGAAGATGAGCAAAGGAAAGGCCAAATGTTTTCGCGAGGATGAGCATGATACCTTATGGTTTGAGGACCGAGTCTATGTGCCCAATAACCCAGAGATCAGGAAGTTAATACTTCACAAGGCTCATGACTCACCATACACGATACACCCCGGAAACACCAAGATGTACTTGGATTTAAAAGAACGCTTCTGGTGGAGTGGTATGAAGAAGGATATCGCTAAGTATGTAGTCGTATGTGATGTATGTCAGAGAGTGAAGGCAGAGCATCAGAAGCCAGCAGGACTGTTACAGCCTATGCCGATACCCGAATGGAAGTGGGATAAACTTGGCATGGACTTTATCACCGGACTACCCAGGACTAAAGCAGAATATGACTCAATATGGGTAATAGTGGATCGCTTGACCAAAGTAGCTCACTTTATCCTGGTGAAAACCACTTATACAAGTGCAAAGTTGGCCAAGATATATATGTCCAGGATCGTATGTCTGCATGGAGTTCCGAGGAGCATCGTATCAGATAGAGGGACATAGTTTACTTCAAAGTTTTGGCATCAGTTACACCAGTCCTTGGGTACAAGATTGGAGTTTAGTACAGCATTCCACCCGCAGACAGATGGACAGACCGAGAGAGTCAATCAGATACTGGAAGATATGTTGAGAGCCCGTGCGCTAGATTATGGATCTAGTTGGGATGACAATTTGCCCTACGCGGAGTTTCCATACAACAATAGCTACCAAGCCAGTATGAAGATGGCACCGTTCAAAGCTTTGTATGGACGTAGATGCAGAACACTGTTGATGTGGGATGAGGTAGGAGACCGACAGCTGTTTGGACCAGACTTGATCAAAGAGTCTGAGGAGAAAGTTAAGTTGATTCGGGATAGACTAAAGGTAGCTCAGTCCAGGCAGAAAAGTTATGCAGACTCGAAACGCAAGGAGGTAACTTATGAAATTGGAGATAGAGCATATCTGCGAGTATCACCCTTGCGAGGGGTGAAACGTTTTGGACTTAAGGGAAAATTTGCCCCGAGATTTTAGGACCATATCGTGTTTTGGAAAGGATAGTTGCCTACAAGTTGGAGTTACCTGAAGGACTATTAGGAGTTCACGATGTGTTCCATGTCTAACAGCTGAAGAAGTGTCATGCTGAGATGGCCGATATACCGTTAAGAGATACAGTACCCTTGGAGGCAATTCAGCTGGGCAGTGATTTGACGTATGAGGAGAAGCAAGTCAAGATTCTTGAGTTTGCCAACCGAGTCACTTGCAGCAAGGTTATCAAATTTTGCCAAGTTCAGTGGAGCCACCATACCGAGGATGAAGCCACCTGGGAACGAGAGGATGATCTTCGCAAGGACCACCCGCACCTATTTTCTGACCAACCTAAATCTCGAGGGCGAGATTCATCTTAAGGGGGGTAGGTTTGTAACATCCCAAATTTTCAATTTCGAATGTTATACATAGATCATCCATGCATATCATATTTTATTGCATTTCTGCTCTGCAATCATCAAAAATCCTAAGCAACTCAAGGACCCTCGGAGAGAGTTGGGGATTTCCCGGTTTTCATATTTGATTTCTATCAAATAGTGAAACAAGGATTTTTGATTTTAATTATTTTTCTCTCCAAAAAATATTTCTTATAAAAATATATGAGAGGAGAAAATATGACTTCTCCAAAACAATTGAAATGTTGGAGGAAAAATGTTAAAATCATTTGTTTGATTTTATTTAAGTTTATTTCGATTTTATTTGCATTAGAAAAATATGGACGTTTTTAAAATTGCATTTTAGGGCCAAGAAAATGTTCATATCATTCTAAATATTTTATTTAGATGGTGAAAATTAGTTTTGGCATTTTTAGGTTTTTATTTTATTTTCTAGGATTTTATTTCTGTCAGTGAAATTATTTAAAAAATAATAAAAATCTTCCCCGCGCCCGACTAGGCCAAAGGCCCAGCCGAGCCAGGCCGCCGCCGCCTCTGGCGCGCGCGCGCGCCGCCGCCGCCGCCGACTTCGACAGGAGTCCGAGCCGGACTCCTCGCCGCTGCCGCCTTGCCCCCTCCTCCAAGCCGCCTGCCCCTTTAAATACCACCCCGGGCCCCCCTGGAGCCCCAAGTCGCCGCCGCCGCAACCCCTCACCTGCCCCGCCGCCGCAGCCGCCTGCGCCGCCCGCCCCACCCCGCCGAGCCGCCCCGCCGTTCCGCAAGCCCGCACCGCCGAGCCCCGCCTCGCCGGAGGTAACGCGCCGACCCGCCGTAGCCCAGTTTTTTTAAAACCGATTCATTTTTTTTGAAACCCTAGTTCGTTTTTTTAGTTTCGGTTCGCCTTTTTTTTATTCTTCTAATTAGCGGATGTTCGTCCGTACGTTCATTTAAACGAAAGGTTTTCTTCCGTTAGTTACAGATAATGAATGCTCATTCGTTAGTCTGTTCGTCAATTTTCTTTTATCGGATTTATCTGCGATTATTTTGAGTCGCGACTTCTGATCCGATCTTAGATTCTGTTTTTCTTCGCGCTCGTTAGTCGGAATCAGGTGATTCAAACGCCTAGAGATTCGTCTCGAGACCCTCTTTCTGTTTAATCAACTTAAACAAGGTTTTGGTACTGTAAAAATTCATCTTAGTTCAGATTAGTAAATGGATCTTGTTTCTTTCGACGTTTGAGTTTTGTTGCTCTATTTGGTTTGATTCTTTTTGCAAACCGGAGTTCTTAAGTTGAACTTTCGGGTCAATCTCTTTTATTTGGAGTTTTTCTTGTGCATGTTTGCTAGTTGCTTATGTATGTTATTGTTTGTTTGCGATAGAATTCCCGGAGTGCGAAGCGTGTTACTACGAGGCTCTAGGATTCACGGATCGTCAGCAAGGCAAGTAACACATTGATCATACTCTTTCCATACCCAGTTTTTATTGCATTAGTTCAATCCTCAACATTTGCATGGTTATGATGTTTTAACTTGTGAGGTGGGAAGTAGTTGCTGAGGTAGAACCTATTGCCCTATTTATTATCAAACCCTTGGGAGTTACTTCTACGCGTTGCTTATATTGCCATGCTATGCTCGTAGACATGGATTGGGTTTGAGTGTATCCATGATAGATGTGAGATTGTTAATTAATGGTTTACTTAAGGTGGCAACGTTAATACACATATGGGTGGATTGAGGCACCTAGGTTACCCAGTGTTGTCTATTTTATTTTTGGAAATCCCGGGGTACCCGTGTAATCTTCTTATGAACCGCCACCCAGGCTTAAAGGGAACTGAGATGATTCATGCTAGAAACTTCCGTGTGCAGCCACAAGCTACTATGGGCTCTAGCATAGTTGAAAAAGTTACGTGAAGCTCTTGAAGAGGTAGATCAGCAGGTAGTGGGTTTTGTAGGTTTGGTATGGTCTACCCGGAGTAGAGATTTAACGTTCCTGAAAGACTATGTCTCGTTCATCCGTTTCTCAAACACCATGTAGTGCGATAAATTCAACGGAAGCGATCAAGTCTTGAGGGGAAAAGTGTGCAAACCTCTGCAGAGTGTATAATCTAATCATGGTTAGCCGTGTCCCCGGTTATGGAAAATTTGAGTATCTAGTACTTGGGTTATCACATGTATCTCATCACTCTTAATTAATATTGTTGGGTTGTTAATTACTTTAATTTTGGACTGAGTTGGGGTTATACCTTCTCAATGTTTCAACCACCATGAAAGTTAAAATAAAATGTATTCCTTTGTTGTAGGAAAAAATTTTCTTTTCGCAAAACTATAACCATAGAGCTTTCCACCAGCCAAATAGGCATGTAGTGTTAGCATTATTCTGTTCTTGCTCTACTGTGTTATATTGCCAGCATATTCCATGTGCTGACCCGTTTTCGGGCTGCAACGTATTATGTTGCAGACTTTTCAGACAAGGAGTAAGGTTCGTTAGGTCGTTGTCGTGCAGCTCAGCTATGACATTGGAGTTGATGGACTCACTTTATCTTCCAAGCCTTCCGCTGTTATCGCATTATATGGCCTTAAGCCATATTATTGTAATAAGTTCTCTTTTGAGACATTCGATGTAATAAGTGTGTGATTGCCACTCTATTATAAATCCTTCGAGTACTGTGCGTGTCAGCATTACTGATCCCGGGATGACACTAAGGCACAGAGACTTGACCGTTTGAGGTCGGGTCGCTACAGCCATAATAGGTAGGAATGGGGGCTGTTTTGAGGAACGTAGATAATAGGTGCATGATACCGGCGAAAGTTGTGCGGTATAATAGAGGCTAGCAAAGTGGAAGGATGAGTGTGTGTAAATTCATGGACTCACATTAATCATAAAGAACTCATATACTTATTGCAAAAGTCTACTTGCCCTCGAAGCAAAGTACTACTATGCATGCTCCTAGGGGAAGGGTTGGTAGGAGTTAACCATCGCACAATCCCGACCTCCACTCACAAGGAAGACAATCAAAAGAGCATCTCATGCAACAAATTTGTCACACAACTTTTACCATACGTGCATGCTACAGGTCTTACCAACTTCAACACAAGTATTTCTCAATTTCATAATTACCCACTAGCATGACTCTAACATTACTACCTCTATATCTCAAAACAATTATCAAGCATCAAATTGATCCTAGTGTTTTATGCACTTTCTATGATAGTTTCTATTATACCCAACTTGGATGCTCATCATTCAAGGACCAAAATTGTAACCAAAGCAAATACCAAGCTGTTCTAAAAGGCTCTCAAAATAATATAAGTGAAGTATGAGAGGCTAGCAATTTCTTCAAAATTAAGCCACCGCCGTTCTCTAAAAGATATAAGTGAAGCACTAAAGCAAAAACTATCAAGCTCAAAAGATATAAGTGAAGCACATAGAGTATTCTAGCAAATTCTAATCAAGTGGGCTTCTCCCAAAAGGTGTGTAAAGCAAGGATGATTATGGTAAACTAAAAAGGAAGTACTAATATAATACACGACGCTCGAAGCAAAACACATATCATGTGGCGAATAAAAATATAGCTCCAAGTAAAGTTAACAATGAATGAAGACGAAAGAGGGGATGCCTTCCCGGGGCATCCCAAAGCTTAGGCTTTTGGCTATTTTTGAATATCTTGGGGTGCCATTGGTATCCCCAAGCTTAGGCTCTTGTCACTCCTTATTCCATACTCCATCAAAGCTTTACCCAAAACTTGAAAACTTCACAACACAAAACTCAACAGGAAATCTTATAAGCTCCGTTAGTGAAAGAAAACAAAACCACCACATAAGGTACTGTAATGAAATCATTCTTTATTTATTTTGGTGTCAAACCTACTGTATTCCAACTTCTCTATGGTTTATAAACTATTTTACTAGCCATAGATGCATCAAAATAAGCAAACAACACACGGAAAATAGAATCTGTCAAAAACAGAACAGTCTGTAGAAATCTGTAACTAACGCAAACTTATGGAACTCTAAAAATCCTACCAAAATAGGATGTCCTGGACAATTTGTATATTGATCAGCAGCAAAAATAATCAACGCAAAAGCATGTTTCTGTGATTTAACACAACTAATTTCGGGCGTGCAAAGTTTCTGTTTTTCAGCAGAATCAAATCAACTATCATCATAGGTTAACCTATAGGTTCTACTTGGCACAAACACTAATTAAAAGATAAAAACACATCTAAACAGAAGGTAGATGCAAAATTTATTACTAAACAGAAAAAACAAAAACACAAATAAAATTGGGTTGCCTCCCAACTAGCGCTATCATTTAACGCCCCTAGCTACGCATAAAAGTGAAGATAGATCTAAGTAGTGTCATCTTTGACACTCAATTCATAAGTAGCTCGCATGATAGATTCATAAGGTAATTTGACTTTCTTTCTTGGAAAGTGATCCATGCCTTTCTTTAATGGAAATTGGAATCTAATATTCCATTCCTTCATATCAATAACCGCACCAATCGTTCCTAAGAGTGATAATCTTAGCGGGAGGAAAATACTTAGAGATAAAAGCATCTTTGCACTTGATCCAAGAATCAGTACTGTTTTTAGGTAAAGACGAAAACCAACTTTAGCATGATCTCTGAGTGAAAACGGAAATAACTTCAATTTAACAATATCATTATTCGTATCTTTCTTCTTTTGCATATCACACAAATCAACAAAGTTGTTTAGATGAGTAGCGGCATCTTCACTAGGAAGGCCGGCGAATTGATCTTTCATAACAAGATTCAGCAAAGCAGTAGTGACTTCACAAGACTCAACATCATTAAGAGGAACAATCGGAGTACTAAGGAAATCATTATTATTGGTATTCAAGAAATCACACAATTTGGTACTATCTTGCACCATGGCAACAAGTAATCCAACACACAAGCAAACAGAAAAAGGCAAGCAAAACATAGAGGAGGAGATTGGGAAAGAGAGGGCAAATAAAACGGCAGGGGTGAAGTTGGGGAGAGGAAAATGAGAGGGAAATGGAAAATAATGTAAATGCGAGGGAGATGAGTTTGTGATGGGTACTTGGTATGTCTTGACTTGAGAGAAGACCTCCCCGGCAACGCCGCCAGAAATCCTTCTTGCTACGTCTTGAGCTTGCATTGGTTTTCCTTGAAGAGGAAAGGGTGATGCAACAATAGTAGCGTAAGTATTTCCCTCAGTTTTTGGGAACCAAGGTATCAATCCAGTAGGAGGCTCCTCAAAAGTCCCACGCACCTACACAAACAAACAAAGAACTCGCAGCCAGCGCAATAAAGGGGTTGTCAATCCCTTCACGACCACTTGCGAAAGTGAGATCTGATAGAGATAATATGATAAGATAAATATATTTTTGGTATTTTATAATATAGATGCAAAAAGTAAAGATGCAAATAAAAGTAGATTGAAAGCTTATATGATAAAAGATAGACCCGGGGGCCATAGGTTTCACTAGTGGCTTCTCTCAAGATAGCATAAGTATTACGATGGGTGAACAAATTATTGTCGAGCAATTGATAGAAAAGCGAATAATTATGAGATTATCTAGGCATGATCATGTATATAGGCATCACGTCCGCAACAAGTAGACCGACTCCTGCCTGCATCTACCACTATTACTCCACACATCGACCGACTCCTGCCTGCATCTAGAGTATTAAATTCATAAAGAACAGAGTAACGAATTATGAAAGATGACATGATGTAGAGGGATAAACTCTAGCAATATGATATAAACCCCATCTTTTTATCCACAGTGGCAATAATATAATACTTGCCTTGCTGCCCCTGCTGTCACTGGGAAAGGACACCGCAAGATTGAACCCAAAGCTAAGCACTTCTCCCATGGAAAGAAAGATCAATCTAGTAGGCCAAGCCAAACTGATTATTCGAAGAGACTTGCAAAGATAACTCAATCATACATAAAAGAATTCATAGGAGATTCAAATATTTCTCATAGATAAACTTGATCATAAACCCACAATTCATTGGATCATGACAAACACACCGTAAAAAGAGTTTACATCAAATAGATCTCCGCAAGAGAGGGGGAGAATTGTATTGAGATCCAAAAAGAGATAAGAAGCCATCTAGCTAATAACTATGGACCCGAAGGTTTGTGGTAAACTACTCACAACTCATCGGAGGGGCTATGGTCTTGATGTAGAAGCCTTCCGTGGTCGATTCCCCCTCCGGCGGAGCGCCGGCGAAGGCTCTAAGATGGGATATCGTGGATACTGAAGGTTACGGTGGTGGAAATTGTGTTTTGTTGGCTCCCTGGATGTTTTTGGGGTACGTAGGTATACATAGGAGGAAGAAGTACGTCGGTGGCCGCTTGTGGGACCCAGTAGATAGGGGCGCGCCCAGGAGGGGTGGGCGCGCCCTCCTATCTCCTGGCCGCCTCGCAAGCTTCTTGACTTGCACTCCAAGTTCTCCGGATCACGTTCGTTCCAAAAATCATGCTCCCAAAGGTTTCATTCCCTTTGATATTCCTTTTCTTTGAAATACTGAAATAGGTAAAAAAAAACAGCAATACGTGTTGGGCCTCCGGTTAGTAGGTTAGTCCCAAAAATGATATAAATGTGTACAATAAAGCCCATAAACATTCAAAAGGGGTAATATAATAGCATCGAACAATCAATAAATTTGTGCCTAGTAAATTTTTGCCTATTTCAGTATTTCGAAGAAAAGGAATATCAAACGGAGTCCAAACGTAATGAAACCTTTGGGAGCGTGATTTTTGGAACGAACGTGATCCGGAGAACTTGGAGTGCAAGTCAAGAAGCTTGCGAAGCGGCCAGGAGACAAGAGGGTGCGCCCACCCCTCCTGGGCGCGCCCCCTATCTCCTGGGCCCCACAGGCGGCCACCGACGTACTTCTTCCTCCTATATATACCTATGTACCCCGAAAACATCCAGGGAGCCAACGAGACACAATTTGCACCACCATAACCTTCTGTATCCACGAGATCCCATCTTGGAGCCTTCGCCGGCGCTCCGCCAGAGGGGGAATCGACCACAGAGGGCTTCTACATCAACACCATAGACCCTCTGGTGAGTTGTGTGTACTTTACCACAGACCTTCGGGTCCATGGTTATTAGCTAGATGGCTTCTTCTCTCTTTCTGGATCTCAATAGCAATGTTCTCCCCCTCTCTTGTGGAGATCTATTTGATGTAAACTCTTTTTGCAGTGTGTTTGTCGAGATCCGATGAATTGTGGGTTTATGATCAAGTTTATCTATGAGAAATATTTGAATCTCCTCTGAATTCTTTTATGTATGATTGAGTTATCTTTGCAAGTCTCTTCAAATTATCAGTTTGGTTTGGCCTACTAAATTGATCTTTCTTTCCATGGGAGAAGTGCTTAGCTTTGGGTTCAATCTTGCAGTGTCCTTTCCCAGTGACAGCAGGGGCAGCCAGGCAGGTATTGTATTGTTGCCACCAAGAATAAAAAGATGGGGTTTATATCATATTGCTTGAGTTTATCCCTCTACATCATGTCATCTTTCTTAATGCGTTACTCTGTTCTTTATGAACTTAATACTCTAGATGCAGGTAGGTGTCGGTCGATGTGTGGAGTAATAGTAGTAGATGCAGGCAAGAGTCGGTCTACTTGTTGTGGACGTGATGCCTATATACATGATCATTCCTAAATAATCTCATAATTATTCGCTTTTCTATCAATTGCTCGACAGTAATTTGTTCACCCACCGTAATACTTATGCTATCTTGAGAGAAGCCACTAGTAAAACCTATGGCCCCCGGGTCTATCTTTTATCATATATGATTTCAATCTACTTTTATTTGCAACTTTAATTTTTGCATCTATATTACAAAATACCAAAAATATACTTATCTTATCATATTATCTCGATCAGATCTCACTTTTGCAAGCGGCCGTGAAGGGATTGACAACCCCTTTACTGCGTTGGTTGCGAGTTTTTTGTTTGTTTGTGTAGGTGCGTGGGACTTTTGAGGAGCCTCCTACTGGATTGATACCTTGGTTCTCAAAAACTGAGGGAAATACTTACGCTACTATTGTTGCATCACCCTTTCCTCTTCAAGGAAAACCAACGCAAGCTCAAGACGTAGCAAGAAGGATTGCTGGCGCCGTTGCCGGGGAGGTCTTCGCTCAAGTCAAGACATAGCAAGTACCCATCACAAACTCATCTCCCTCGCATTTATATTATTTGCCATTTGCCTCTCATTTTCCTCTCCCCCACTTCACCCTTGCCATCTTATTTGCCCTCTCTTTCCCAATCTCCTCCTCTCTGTTTCGCTTGCCTTCTTCTGTTTGCTTGTGTGCTTGTTTGTCCTTATGGCTCTGCCTAAGAGTACCAACCACCTTCTTAGAAGGTTGGAAGAGATTGAATCAAATATTAGAAGCTTTATGAATGTGCAATTCGAGCATAATAATTTCTTCAGAAAAGAGGTTAAGGAACAAAAAGGGTTTTTGGGGTTTATGAACAAAGAGCTTGATGATATGTCTAAGGAATTTTATGGTATAGCCAAAATTTCTGATAAGCAAGCTACCTTAGTCAATAAGATGGCTGCCAAACCAGAAAAAATAAATGAAAATAATGATGATGATTTTAAATTTATTGATGTGTCTCCTATTAGATCTTTGTTTTGCAATATGAATCTTGATAATAATGGGACTGGAGATGAGTCAACTTTAGTTAGAAGGCGTCCCAAGAATTCGGAGTTTTTAGATCTTGATGCTAAATTTGGTAAAAGTGGGATTGGAGAGGTCATGACTTTAAATAGCATTGAACCCACTATCTCGGATTTCAAGGAATTTGATTATGATAATTGTTCTTTAGAAGTTTGTATTTGCTTGTTGCAATCCGTTTTTAATTCTCCTCATGCTTATAGTCAAAATAAAGCTTTTACCAAACATATCGTTGATGCCTTGATGCAATCTTATGATGAAAAACTTAATTTGGAAGTTTCTATACCTAGAAAACTCAATGATGAGTGGCAACCTACTATAAAGATTAGAATTAAAGATCATGAGTGTTTTGCTTTGTGTGATTTGGGTGCTTGTGTTTCCACGATTCCGAAAACTTTATGTGATATTCTAGGTTTACATGATCTTGATGATTGCTCTTTACATTTGCACCTTGCGGATTCCACCATTAAAAAGCCAATGGGAAGGATCAATGATGTTCTCATTGTTGCAAATAGAAATTTGGTGCCAGTAGATTTTATCGTTCTTGATATAGATTGCAATCTTTCTTGCCCTATTATTCTTGGTAGACCTTTTCTTAGAATGATTGGTGCGATTATTGATATGAAGGAAGGGAATATTAGATTCCAATTTCCATTAAAGGAAGGCATGGAGAACTTTCCAAGAAAGAAATTCAAATTACCTTATGAATCTATCTTGCGAGCTACTTATGAATTGAGTGCCAAAGATGACACTACTTAGATCTATCTTCGCTTTTATGCCTAGCTAGGGGCGTTAAACGATAGCGCTAGTTGGGAGGCAACCCAATTTTATTTGTGTTTTTTGTTTTTGTTTCTGTTTAGTAATAAATTTTGCATCTACCTTCTGTTTAGATGTGTTTTTATCTTTTAGTTAGTGTTTGTGCCAAGTAGAACCTATAGGATAACCTATGATGATAATTGATCTGATTCTGCTGAAAAACAGAAACTTTGCGCGCATGAAATTAGTTTTTTCAAATCACAGAAACGTGCTTTTGCGTTGATTCCTTTTGCTACTGATCAATAGACAAATTTTTCAGGACTTGATGTTTTGGTAGGATTTTTAGAGTTCCAGAAGTTTGCGTTAGTTACAGATTGCTACAGACTGTTCTGCTTTTGACAGATTCTGTTTTTCGTGTGTTGTTTGCTTATTTTGATGCATCTATGGCTAGTAAAATAGTTTATAAACCATAGAGAAGTTGGAATACATTAGGTTTAACACCAAAATAAATAGAAAATGATTTCATTACAGTAACTTATGTGGTGGTTTTGTTTTCTTTCACTAACGGAGCTTATAAGATTTCCTATTGAGTTTTGTGTAGTGAAGTTTTCAAGTTTTGGGTAAAGCTTTGATGGACTATAGAATAAGCAGTGACAAGAGCCTAAGCTTGGGGATACCCATGACACCCCAAGATATTCAAGAATAGCCAGAAGCCTAAGCTTGGGAATGCCCTGGGAAGGCATCCCCTCTTTCGTCTTCGTTCATTGGTAACTTTACTTGGAGCTATATTTTTATTCGCCACATGATATGTGTTTTGCTTGGAGCGTCGTGTATTATATTAGTATTTGATTTTTAGTTTACCATAATAATTTTGGGAGAAGCCCACTTGATTAGAATTTGCTAGAATACTCTATGTGCTTCACTTATATCTTTTGAGCTTGATAGTTTGTGCTCTAGTGGTTCACTTATATCTTTTAGAGCTCGACGGTGGCTTAATTTTGAAGAAATTTCTAGTCTCTCATACTTCACTTATATTATTTTGAGAGTCTTTTAGAACAGCATGGTATTTGCTTTGGTTACAAATTTGGTCCTAGAATGATGAGCATCCAAGTTGGGTATAATAAAAACTATCATAGAAAGTGCATAAAAGACTAGGATCAATTTGATGCTTGATAATTGTTTTGAGATATAGAGGTAGTAATGTTAGAGTCATGCTAGTGGGTAATTATGAAATTGAGAAATACTTGTGTTGAAGTTGGTAAGTCCCGTAGCATGCACGTATGGTAAAAGTTGTGTGACAAATTTGTCGCATGAGATGCTCTTTTGGTTGTCTTCCTTATGAGTGGAGCTCGGGATCACGCGATGGTTAACTCCTACCAACCCTTCCCCTAGGAGCATGCGTAGTAGTACTTTGCTTGGAGGGCAAGTAGACTTTTTCAAAAAGTATATGAGTTCTTTATGACTAATGTGTGTCCATGGATATACGCACACTCATCCTTCCACTTTGCTATCCTCTATTATACCGCGCAACTTTTGCCGCTATCATGCACCCATTATTTACCTTCCTAAAAACAGCCACCATACCTACCTATTATGACATTTCCATAGCCATTCCGAGATATATTGCCATGCAACTTTCCAACGTTCCGTTTATTATGACACGTTCCATCATTGTCATATTGCTCTTTGCATGATCATGTAGTTGACATCGTATTTGTGGCAAGTCCACCTTCATAATTTTCATACATGTCACTCTTGATTCATTGCATATCCCGGTACACCGCCGGAGGCATTCATATAGAGTCATATCTTGTTCTAGCTTTGAGTTATAATTCTTGAGCTGTAAATCAATAAAAGTGTGATGATCTTCATTATTAGAGCATTGTCTCAGTGAGGAAAGGATGATGAAGACTATGATCCCCACAAGTCGGGATGAGACTTCGGACTTTACAAAAAGAAAAAAGAAGAGAGAAAGGCCAAAAAGAGAAAAAAAAGAAAAGGCCAAAGAAAAAAAAGAGAAAAGGAAGAAAAGGAAAAGAAAAAAAAGAAAAAAAAAGAAAAAGAGAGAAAAAGAGAGAAGGGACAATGCTACTATCTCTTTTCCACACTTGTGCATTGAAATAGCACCATGATCTTCCTGATAGAGAGTCTCCTATGTTGTCACTTTCATATACTAAGTGGGAATTTTTCATTATAGAACTTGGCTTGTATATTCCAATGATGGGCTTCCTCAAAATGCCCTAGGTCTTCCTGAGCAAGCAAGTTGGATGCACACCCAATTAGTTTCTTTTGTTGAGCTTTCATATATTTATAGCTCTAGTGCATCCGTTGCATGGCAATCCGTACTCACTCACATTGATATCTATTGATAGGCATCTCCATAGCCCGTTGATACGCCTAGTTGATGTGAGACTATCTTCTCCCTCTTTTTGTCCTCACAACAACCACTTATACCACCATAGTGCTATGTCCATGGCTTGCGCTCATGTATTGCGTAAGAGTTGAAAAAGCTGAAGCGCGTTAAAAGGTATGAACCAAATGCTTGGCTGAAACCGGGGTTGTGCATGATGGGATTATTTTGTGTAATGAAAATGAAGCATGGCCTAACTATATGATTTTGTAGGGATATGCTTTCTTTGGCTATGCTATTTTGATAAGACATGATTATTTGTTAGTATGCTTCGAAGCATTATGATTTTTATGTTTTATAAGCTTTTATCTTGAATCATTTGGATTGAACAATCATGCCACAATAAATAAAATTACATAGAGAATTATGCTAGTGTGACGCCCGGATAATCAAGCTACAGTAACGTCTACTAATGATGCCACGTCACCTCGATTACTGTTGCTAATCTCATGTTAGTTCGAAAACCGATTCAAATTCAAATTCAAAGTAGAGGCAAACATCAAAAGCTTTCAAATATAAAAACTAAAATGTTCGGTTTGTGCCAGATAATTCATAGGTGATTATGGTGAAGAAACCATACTTTTATAAAATGTTTAAATGCTATAAGATGAATAAAACAGTAGCGAAAACTATTATTTAAATACTTTTAAATAATAAATAATTGCAAAACTATTTTAGAATAGGTAGCTAGTTAATGTGGTAGTGGCATATTTGATAAACATCAAATTAGGTGCCATTTTGGTATTTTGCTAAGACAAAAATAAAAGAACACTAAGCTAAAACAGAAAAGAAATAAAAGAAATAAAGGAAAAAACATTAACAAAAA
Organism: Triticum aestivum; assembly: GCF_018294505.1. NCBI lineage: Eukaryota > Viridiplantae > Streptophyta > Magnoliopsida > Poales > Poaceae > Triticum > Triticum aestivum. Next base: position 328,418,271 of record NC_057813.1, read on the forward strand.
TGCAGAAAAGGAGGAGAACCCCCGGCCCAACTGGGCCATGTCCCAGCTAGGCCGGCCCAGCTCCCCCTGGCCCAATCGGCCTCCCCATACCCCTCATCCCCGAAACCCCAACCCACTACCACCACGCACTCCCCCCCACCACTTGCTCGCTCCCCACACTCCCCCGATCCAGATCGGGATCGGGGCGACCATGCCCCTGCCCCCGACGACCCCGCCGGCGCCCCGGTGCCCGCTGCCATCCCCCGACCTCCTGCGCCTCTCCCTCGTGGAATCAACTGTGCCGCTCGACCCCCCCCTACGACCCATCGCCGGACGCCATCGCCGCGGTCCTCTCCGTCACCGGTGCTCCCCGTCACCATCGCCGGAGGCCACCTCGCCGGCCTGCCTCCCCTACGTCACCGGTGTCCCCGTCTTCCTCCTCGCGCCCCCTGCCCCGTCCCTATGAACCCCGGTGAGGACCCCGGTCCTCCTCTCTCCCTCGCCCCGCGACCATCGCCGCGCCACCGCGCTCCTGCCGCGCCCACTGTTGCTCCGCTCCGCTGCGACCACGCCTCGCGCGCTCTGGCCTCATGCTCACTGCAGTCGGGCCGCGCCCTGGCCATGCGCCACACCGTCCGGCCGTGCCCGTCGCCCAGCGCCTCGCCCCGCTGAGGCCTCTCTGGCTCGCCCACGCCCCTGCTTCCCTCGCCCCCCGCTTCGCTGCTCCAGCCGCAGCCTCGGGCCACGCGCCGGCACCCTTCCTCCCCAACTGGCCGCGTCGGGTGCCGGCGCCCACGCGCCTGCTTCGGCCCCATTCCGTCCTCGCCTCGTTACCGGCCAGGGCTACAGCTTCGCCCGTACCCGCCTGCCCGTATGCCCATTAAGGCCCCTATGCCTATGACCAGTGGGCCCGGCCCTAGAACGTTTAAAAAAAGTGAATTAAGAAAATTAATAATAATAATTAAATAAAAATGTTAGTCAACTAATTAATTAATTAACTAAATTAATCAATTGTATTTAATTAACCTAATAACTAACTAACCTAATTAACTACTATTAATTAATTAGACAGCCTATGACATGCAGGACCCACGCGTCAGTTTGACCCAATCAACACCTCTGTTGACTACTGACGTCATGCTGACGCAATAATGTTATTTTTGAATTAATTTAAAAATAATAATTTAGAAATTGGATAAATCTTTAAAAGTTAATATAAAATAAACCGTAGCTCGGATGGAAAAACTTTGTACATGAAAGTTGCTCAGAACGAAGAGGCGAATCCAGATACGCAGGCCGTTCGTCCGCCACACGTCCCTACCATAGTGAACCTGCAACATTTCACCTCCGGTTCATCTGTCCGAAAACGCGAAACGCTGGGCATACTTTCCCGGATGTTTCCCCCCTTCGTCGGTATCACCTACTATCGCGTTAGGGCACACCTAACACCGCGTATTGTCTTATTACGCTTTGTGATGCTTTGATTGCTCTGTTATTTATTGTGTTCCCTCTCCATTACTTCTTTCCGATAGACCCTGAGACTGCCGGTGACCCCAGTTAGACTACGGTGTTGACGACTCGTCCTTTTTGCCAGAGCAACCAGGCAAGCCCCCCCTTGATCACCAGATATCACCTATTCTTCCCTCTACTACTTGCATTAGAGTAGTGCAGCATGTTACTGTTTCGATTAATCCTATTCTGTTGCATAGCCTGTCATTGTTGCTACATCTGTTGATACCTTACCTACAATCCTAAATGCTTAGTATAGCATGCTAGTTCACCATTAGTGGCCCTACATTCTTGTCAGTCTGCCATGCTATACTATCGGGCCGTGATCACTCGGGAGGTGATCACGGGTATATACTATACATATACTATACAGATGATGACTAAAGTCGGGTCAGCTCATTGAGTACCCACAAGTGATTCCGATGTGGGGGCAGGAAGGACAGGTGGCTCTATCTTGGTAGAGGTGGGCTTGGGTTCCCGACGGCCCCCGACTGTTACTATGTGGTGGAGCAACAGGGCAGGTTGAGACCACCTAGGAGAGAGGTGGGCCTGGCCCTGGTCGGCGTCCATGGTTACTTCAAAATAACACGCTTACCGAGATCTTGGTATTTGATCTGAGTCTAGCCACTGGCCTATATGCACTAACCAAAAACGCGGGAAAGATAAGGGCACTTAACGTCGTGGTATCAGCCGAAGCCTTCATGACGTCAGCGACTGAGCGGCGCGCGCCGGATTGGACCGTAAGCCGGCTCTTGTATTAAGGGAGCTAGGTCTGCCTCCAGCCGCGTACGCAACGTGCAGGTGTGCAATGGGCGATGGGCCCAGACCCCTGCGCGCATAGGATTTAGACCGACGTGCTGACCTCTTTGTTGTGCCTAGGTGGGGCTGCGACGTGTTGATCTTCTGAGGCCGGCCATGACCCAGGAAAGTGTGTCCGGCCAAATGGGATCAAGCGTATTGGGTTATGTGGTGCATCCCTGCAGGGAAGTTTATCTATTCGAATAGCCGTGTCCCTCGGTAAAAGGACGACCCGGAGTTGTACCTTGACCTTATGACAACTAGAACCGGATACTTAATAAAATACACCCAGACAAGTTCCAGAGACAACTCGGTGATCTCTTTCCCACAGGGTGACGAGGGGAGGATCGCTGGGTAGGATTATGCTATGCGATGCTACTTGGAGGACTTCAATCTACTCTCTTCTACATGCTGCAAGACGGAGGCTGCCAGAAGCGTAGTCTTCGATAGGACTAGCTATCACCCTCTTATTCTGGCATTCTACAGTTTAGTCCACCGATATTGCCTCTTTACACATATACCCATGCATATGTAGTGTAGATCCTTGCTTGCGAGTACTTTGGATGAGTACTCACGGTTCCTTTTCTCCCTCTTTTCCCCCTTTCCCTTCTACCTGGTTGTCGCAACCAGATGCCGGAGCCAGACGCCACCGTCGATGACGACTCTTACTACACTGGAGGTGCCTACTACTACATGCAGGCCACTGACGACGACCAGGAGTAGTTTAGGAGGATCCCAGGCAGGAGGCCTCCGCCTCTTTCAATCTGTATCCTAGTTTGTGCTAGTCTTCTTAAGGCAAACTTGTTTAACTTATGTCTGTAGTCAGATAGTGTTGCTTCCGCTGACTCGTCAATGATCAAGCAATTGTATTCGAGCCCTCGAGGCCCCTGGCTTGTATTATGATGCTTGTATGACTTATTTTATTTTAGAGTTGTGTTGTGATATCCTCCCATGAGTCCCTGATCTTGATCGTACACGTTTGCGTGTATGATTAGTGTACAATTGAATCGGGGGCGTAGGAATCCCCCTTTCCAACTCCGATTGCCTGTAGGAATCCCCCTTTCCAACTCCTTGGCCAAAGTTGAGTCTAGACATTGCAAAACTTTTACTAACATGATTGTGTGGCTTACGGGCCCACGTCACCATTGGGTGGTATTAGGATCTTTTATTCCTCGTCTATTCTCTAGGACTCTGATCTCTCTTCTATTCGGGTTAAATGAATTTTGTTAAATCTAACATTAGGATCTTGTGATCACTTTCACCCGGAGAGCACCTTATTACCGATGATCATCTACTGCACCAGAAGATTCCGAGGATACTCTATGATGTTCTCTCGAGACTTGTGCCATTGCTTTTGCAATTCCCATGCATCGATAAACCTCTATGGGTAACTTCTCATTCATACCTTCACCCCCAGTTGCTCTTGTTATTACAAGATGCCCTGAAATACTCTTTGATGTTCCGAGGATCCTTTATGCTTACTGCCTTGCAGTTCCTTTTCCACACAAATACATGTACGGATAATTCCTCACAATTACCAGGAATTCATTCATCCCAGTTGTTCATGTGTTTCACAACATACTTTGAAATACCATTTGATCTTCCAAGAGTCCTCTATAGCTTAGTGCTTATGAGATTCTTCTTGCCTGCTGCATTGTGGTTAATTCCATATGCCTAGCAATATTCCTTGACGTCCTTTGTCATTATCATCTTGAGTCCCTCGATTCAATACGTGTGTGATTGCTCATAATCATCAGCTGATCCTTAGGAATTATCTTTCTGGCTCAGACGTCATTCGAGATATGAGCTGATTTTCCGTAAATCAAACTTACTTGTAATTGATCAGGGCATCTGATTCTGATACACCGATCTGGAATTCATAATTTCTTTGATTATTAAAACATCAAAGTATTCAGATGTTTCCATAATCCGATGCCTTTGCATCTTTCTTCCTGTGGTTGAGTACCGATACTCATGTCAGCTCCGTTGTGGACCGCCAGACCCATTGCTGGGTTGTTATCCGTTGGTATCATTCAGATTCTAATATTGTGAGTTCTTTCCTTGATACATAATGCCTTTCTTAAATTGTATCCTCTGTCTTGACAACCATGCTCTACTATCGAGCTTGGTTAATTACTCCTTGATACGTCTCCAACGTATCTATAATTTATGAAGCATTCATGCTATTTTATTATCTGTTTTGAATGATTATGGGCTTTATTATACACTTTTATATTACTTTTGGGACTAACCTATTAACCGGAGGCCCAGCCCATATTGTTGTTTTATTGCCTGTTTCAGTATTTCGAGGAAAAGGAATATCAAACGGAGTCCAAACGGAATGAAACCTTCGGCAGCGTGATTTTTTGGAAGAATATGATCCTGGAGACTTGGAGTTCACGTCAGAAGATCCTCGAGGCCTCCACGAGATAGGAGGGAGCCCCCCCCCTACTACGCGCGCACCCCTGTCTCGTGGGCCCCTCGAGCACCTCCCGACCGACTTCTTTCGCCTATATAAGCCTACGTACCCTAAAACCATCAAATATCAAGATAGATCGGGAGTTCCGCAGCCGCAAGCCTCTGTAGGCACCAAAAACCTCTCAGGAGCCCGTTTCGGCACCCTGCCGAAGGGGGAACCCATCATCGGTGGCCATCTTCATCATCCCGGCGCTCTCCATGACGAGGAGGGAGTAGTTCACCCTCGGGGCTGAGGGTATGTACCAGTAGCAATGTGTTTGATCTCTCTCTCTCTCTCGTGTTCTCTCTATGGCACGATCTTGATGTATCGCGAGCTTTGCTATTATAGTTGGATCTTATGATGTTTCTACCCCTCTACTCTTTTGTGATGAATTGAGTTGCCGTGTTGAAGTTATCTTATCGGATTGAGTCTTTGATTTGAGAACACTTGATGTATGTCTTGCCGTGTTTATCTGTGGTGACAATGGGATTTCACGTGCCACTTGATGTATGTTATGGTGACCAACTTGTGGGTTCCTCCCATGAAGCTATGCATAGGGGTTGGCACACGTTTTCTTGACTCTTCGGTAGAAACTTTGGGGCACTCTTTGAAGTACTTCGTGTTGGTTGGATGAATTTGAGATTATGTGACGCATATCGTATAATCATGCCCACGGATACTTGAGGTGACAATGGAGTGTCTAGGTGACATCAGGGTTTTGGTTGATTTGTGTCTTAAGGTGTTATTCTAGTACAAACTCTTCAATAGATCGATCCGAAAGAATAACTTTGAGGTGGTCTCGTACCCTACCATAATCTCTACGTTTGTTCTCCGCTATTAGTGGCTTTGGAGTGACTCTTTGTTGCATGTTGAGGGATTGTTATATGATCTATCTATGTTATTATTGTTGAGAGAACTTGCACTAGTGAAAGTATGAACCCTAGGCTGTCATTGCAATAACGTTTACGCTCACTTTTATCTTTAGTTACCTTGCTGTTTTTATACTTTTAGATTACAAATACCTTTATCTACCATCCATATTGCACTTGTATCACCATCTCTTCGCCGAACTAGTGCACCTATACAATTTACCACTGTATTGGGTGTGTTGGGGACACAAGAGACTCTTTGTTATTTAGTTGCAGGGTTATTTGAGAGAGACCATCTTCATCCTATGCCTCCCACAGATTGATAAACCTTAGGTCATCCACTTGAGGGAAATTTGCTACTGTCCTACAAACCTGTGAACTTGCAGGCCCAACAACGTCTACAAGAAGAAGGTTGTGTAGTAGACATCAAGCTCTTTTCTGGCGCCGTTGCCAGGGAGGTGAGTGCTTGAGGGTATATCTTTAGATCTTGCAATCGAATTTTTTTGTTTCTTGTTTTAATCACTAGTTTATTTTATAAAATAAAACTACAAAAAATGGAGTTAAGCTTGTCTCATACGCTTCGTCTTTTTAATATCTTTCCTGAGTATTATGGAAAGGAAAATTGTGCTCAAGTGCTAGAAGAAGAATGCATTAAAATGCTTGGTACTAAATCTTTGAATGATGAGCATGATTGCAATGTTATTAGTATGAACTCTTTGAATATCCGTAGTACTAATGATGATTGCACTAGTTATGATGAAAATGTCTCTTATAAGCATGTTGATTTTTGTGGAGTAGAATGGGTTTGCATGGACACACCAAATAGAGAAAATAGATATTGCAAGAGGCATAAGTATTTAAAAACTAAAGGTTTACAAGAAAGGCTTGATGATTGTGCTGAAGGATTCAATATTTTTCGTGCCCCTTGTGAACTTTGCAATGAGCGTGGTCATTTAAATCTCCAATGAAAATTGTTTCATGACCGAATCTGTGACGCCCCCGGTTTAATCGTACACTAATCATGCACGCAAATGTGTACGATCAAGATCAAGGACTCACGGGAAGATATCACAACACAACTCTACAAATAAAATAAGTCATACAAGCATCATAATACAAGCCAGGGGCCTCGAGGGCTCGAATACAAGTGCTCGATCATAGACGAGTCAGCGGAAGCAACAATATCTGAGTACAGACATAAGTTAAACAAGTTTGCCTTAAGAAGGCTTAGCACAAACTGGGATACAGATCGAAAGAGGCGCAGGCCTCCTGCCTGGGATCCTCCTAACTACTCCTGGACGTCGTCAGCGGGCTGCACGTAGTAGTAGGCGCCTCCGGTGTAGTAGGGGTCGTCGTCGACGGTGGCGTCTGGCTCCTGGACTCCAGCATCTGGTTGCGACAACCAGAAAGAAAGGAAAGGGGGAAAAAAGGGGGGAGAAAGCAACCGTGAGTACTCATCCAAAGTACTCGCAAGCAAGGAACTACACTACATATGCATGGATATATGTGTAAGGATGCCATATCAGTGGACTGAACCGCAGAATGCCAGAATAAGAGGGGGATAGCTAGTCCTATCGAAGACTACGCTTCTGGCAGCCTCCGTCTTGCATCAAGTAGAAGAGAGTAGATCGAAGTCCTCCAAGTAGCATCTCCAAGTAGCAACTCCAAGTAGCATCTCCAAGTAGCAACTCCAAGTAGCATCTCCAAGTAGCATCGCATAGCATAACCCTACCCGGCGATCCTCCTCTCGTCGCCCTGTAGAAAAGCGATCACCGGGTTGTCTGTGGAACTTGGAAGGGTGTGTTTTATTAAGTATCGGGTTCTAGTTGTCATAAGGTCAAGGTACAACTCCAAGTCGTCCTGTTACCGAAGATCACGGCTATTCGAATAGATTAACTTCCCTGCAGGGGTGCACCACATAGCCCAACACGCTCGATCCCATTTGGCCGGACACACTTTCCTGGGTCATGCCCGGCCTCGAAAGATCAACACGTTGCAGCCCCACCTAGGCTCAACGGAGAGGCCAGCACGCCGGTCTAAACCTAAGCGCGCAGGGGTCTGGGCCCATCGCCCTGAGCACACCTGCACGTTGCGTACGCGGCCGGTGAGCAGACCTAGCAACCTCCATTACAAAGGAAGTTGCGTTAACGCAGTCCAACCCGGCGCGCGCCGCTCAGTCGCTGACGTCACGAAGTGCTTCGGCTGATACCACGACGTCGGGATACCCATAACTACTCCCGCGTAGATGGTTAGTGCGTATAGGCCAGTAGCCAGACTCAGATCAAATACTAAGATCTCGTTAAGCGTGTTAAGTATCCGCGAATGCCCAACAAGGACAGGCCCACCTGTCTCCTAGGTGGTCTCAACCTGCCCTGTCGCTCCGCCACAAATTAACAGTCGGGGGCCGTCGGGAACCCAGGCCCACCACTACCTGGATGGAGCCACCTGCCCCTTCAGCCCCCTTATCCGAATCACTTGCGGGTACTCAACGAGCTGACCCGACTTTAGTCACCATCTGTATAGTATGTATGTATGTATAGTATATACCCGTGATCACCTCCCGAGTGATCACGGCCCAATAGTATAGCAAGGCAGACTGACAAGAATGTAGGGCCAATGATGATAAACTAGCATCCTATACTAAGCATTTAGGATTGCAGGTAAGGTATCAACATATGTAGCAACAATGTCAGGCTATGCATCAGAATAGGATCAACGGAAAGCAGTAACAGGCTACACTACTCTAATGCAAGCAGTATAGAAGAGAATAGGCGATATCTGGTGATCAAGGGGGGGGCTTGCCTGGTTGCTCTGGCAAGAGAGAGGGGTCGTCAACTCCGTAGTCGAACTGGTCAGCAGCAGCGTCGGTCTCGTAGTCTACCGGAGAGAAGAGGGGGAAGAAATAATGAATACAGAGCAAACAAAGCATCACAAAATATAACAAGGCAATACGCGGTGTTCGGTGTGCCCTAACGCGGTAGTAGGTGATACCGGTGAAGGGGGGAAAACATCCGGGAAAGTATTCCCGGTGTTTCGTGTTTTCTGACAGATGAACCGGAGGGGGAAAGTTGCGGGTTTGATATGTTAGGGGTGTGTGGTGGACGAACAGGCTACGTATCCGGGTTCATCTCGTCGTTCTGAGCAACTTTCATGTTGAAAATAATTTAATCCGAGTTACGGATTAAAAGATATGATTTTCTAAAGATTTTATTAATTTCTAGAATTTAGTTAATTATTTAATTTAGTTCAAAATTTGGTTTTATGACATCAGCATGATGTCATGCTGATGTCATCAGTCAACAGAGTTAACTGGTCAACCTGACCAGTGGGTCCCACTGGTCAGTGACACATTTTAATTAGACATATTAATTAACCTAATTAGTATTAATTAGGGGGTGGGCCCCACTGTCATTGACTGATTAACTAAAACAGATTAACTAGTTTAATTGGTAATTAGGTTAATCTAATCAGAATTAGTTAAGTTAATTAATTTAATTAATTAATTAACTGATTAATTAATATTTTTATTATTTACTTTTAATCTTTCTTTTTGAAACGTTCTGGGGCTGGGCCCCGTTTGGCAGTGGCCCAGAGGGGCGATGCGGTTTACAGGCGCTAGCGGGCGCCGGGTCTCGGGCGTCGCCCGAGCGGGAGGGGAAGCGAGGCAAGGTCAGTGGCAAACGCCGGCGAGGAGCGTGGCGCAGGGAGCGGCCGGACAGGGAGGGGTAAGGCGAAGGCCATGGCCGAGCTGGGCGGTCGTGGCGAGGCACCGGCCGTTGCCGCGAGCGGTGAAGGCGCGGGTCGCGGCAGAGGCAAGGCCACGGCGGGGCCGGGAAGCAGCGGGCGGGCGCTGGCTGCACGGGGTGTGGGCGAGGCACAGTCGTGACCCTGGGCTAGCATGCGGTAGGAGCCGCGGTTCGGGGCAAGTGGCGTGGGCGGAGCACGACCACAGTGGCCTTGGGCGCAGGAAGGTGGTGTGGAGCGGCGAGCACGACGAGCATGGCACAGCCGGGTGGCCGCGGATGCGCAGCGACGGGCGTGGCGAGAAAGGGCGATGGTGGCGGACGGGCGTGGTGCGAGGAACAAGATAGAGATGGGGGAAAGCGAGGATCGAGGGCGCGCTCACCGGGCCCTGTAGGCGTGCAACAGCGTGCTCGGGGAGGGCTCGACGGTGGCATGCGCCGGCGATGCGGACGGCGTCCTCGGGCGCGAGTAGATCCGTCGAGGGAGAGGGAGAGGGGAGCGTGAGATGGTGGAGCCGTCAAGGGCGACGTCAGAGCCGGCGAGGTGGTCCCGGGCGGCGGCGAGCGTTGGGCGTCGGGGTCGGCGGGATCGGGGCCGATCCCGATCCAGATCGGTGGGGGAGAAGGGATCGTGGGGTGGAATGGGGTGCGGTTAGGGTTTCGGTCGTGCTGACCGGGGGTTGTAGGCTGGGGCGCTGGGTGGGCCGGCCCATTCGTGCGGCTGGGGCCAGCTGGGCCACTTGGCCCAGCGGAACAGGGGGGTTCTGTTTTCCTTTTCTTTTCTTTTTTTGTCTGTTTAGTTTTTCTCTTTTGTATTTTCTTTTCTGTTTTATTTTAAGTTCCCTTTTATTACAGTTTTATAAAAACACTAGCACCTAAATTTGTAATTATAAATATACTACTGCCACCTTAATTCTCAACCGAAAATAAAATAGTTTAATATTTTATAAAATTCAATAGGCATGTATTTAACTGTTTTAACTATTGTTTTAATTATCTTAGAGCCTTTAAACACTTTATCAAAGTTTGGTTTCTCCACCATAATTACCGCTGCATTATTTAGTTCACTCCGAACATTTTAGTTTTAAAGTTTGGAAACTTTTGTTGTTTGCCTATGTTTTAAATTTGAATTTGAATCAGGTTCGAATCAACGTGAGTTTAATGACAGTAATGGAGGTGACGTGGCATCATTAGCTTGGGATTACTGTAGTCTAATTATCCGGGCGTCACAATTCTCCTCCACTACAAGAAATCTCGTCCCGAGATTTAAGAGGGGAGTAAGGGGGGGGGGGTTCTGGTTATTCTAATGGGTCTTCTTGAAGAAGTTAATCCCTTTCGTTGATGTCTTCAATTCTTTATTCCAAAGCATCATGATGAAGTTGTCGTCCTTTCTTCGGGGAACTCCATCGTACTTACGAATAAGTAAGGGGCAGCTCTACAATGATAGGAGGTTATAAGGGAAATTCATCTGGGGGTATCCCAAGAATGAACATATGAGTATCTCTCGAGTTGAACAAATTACACCTATCGAGAGCAAAGTAAGATGGTGCAATAAGAAGTTTCAAGCGGATAGGCAATTGTTCATTGCCAGAAGCAGAGTGCGAAAGGGGTTCTGAGCAACGGGAATAAGTATTGTGTCCGATACCAGAATAGATCAACAGGCAAGTGGCCCGTGAATTACATACAAAGTCAAGCACGAGGAATAACTTTGACAACAGGTTGTACAGGAGAGTCAGGTTTCGTTCCTGGGACCTGTGGGTTATGGGCCCACCATGTGGGTTAAAAGTAGAAAGGGGGGGCTGACATCTTGTACGATCACGATAGCAAGACATGTCAGAGAGTAGCATGTCAGTTATGTCGGCAACAATGTCGGTACCAAGGGCGAGGGACGAAGAGAACCATTTTCCTGCTCGTTGAACGAGGCGGACCAGTAGGCGAAGTTCTCGTCCATCGGTGGTTACCGGAATGTCATCAACAAAAGTAACAGGGTCTTACTGACAGAATTGTACAATGAGGTGTTTACATAAGCAGGAGAATATTACTGCTCAGATCATATAGTAAACAAGAAAGGTTAAACCAACAATGGAAGGAAAATATGATCATCAGATTAAACAGAACAATGGAAAGGAAATTATGTTTAAACACATATTTCAAGGGTATATCCTTCCCAAGGACAAGCAGAGCATGATATCCATGTTAGGATATAATGTAGAAAACTCTTTAGGTAGGGGAGAGAATTTTCATGACATTGCCCATACAACGGTGTTTGGGTAATTGAGCAAGAAACATTTAGCATTGGGCTTCAAATGGTCTTGTTGAAAATCGGAGTACCATAGACATGCTTCGAGATAGCATTGACATGGTCATCAGGTGAAGATCAGACTTTGGAAACACGAAGGATCCATCAGGAATAACTTGTAGAATAAGTCTTACAATTTCCCTATGGATGAACGGATAACCTTGCTGAAAAGGAAGCTATAATGATAGGTCCTCCAGCCAGGGGGGGAGGTGCTAGGCATGACATCATGTTACCAGGTCATCAAAGGGCCAACAACATAACTCTTGGAAAGTTGTCCCAACCATCATATCTGACCGAGATTCAGATCCGATTGGTGTCAGGATACCTCAGACTTAGGATACCTGAGAAGAAAAGGTGCAACGCAAATTGACGAGATGACATTGTAAGATTCTCGGGGAAATGAACTATGAAGTGATTTCCGTTAACAAGAGTCCATCATTAACCCAAGGAGAGGACAAGGAGGTGTCTGGTGAACTCAACGGCAATTCACCGAGATTCCTAAAAGATGGATGTCCACAATTAAGTGAACAAGGAGATAACATTTGTCAGATCAAATGATATAAGGAAGTATGCTCGAGGAAAACATACACAATTAAACATTGGTTGAAAGGTGCGCCCGAAATATGGGTTGGGTTGCATGACCAATGTCAGAATGGTGATGCAATAATCAATAGCCTAAGAATGAACTTTCGACCATTAACTTCAAAGAGATAGGGTTGCTAGAAGGAAAGAATCCAAACAACACCGTTCACTTGTTGGCATTAACACGGGGACCAAGAAAGAATGGTGATGGTGAGAAGTATTTCTATGTCAAGAATTCTCAAGAGGTGGAACAAATCTCAGAACATTCTTAACATAAAGGATGGTAATACTCCAAGGTAAAGAAGAACAACTGCTGGATAGCAAGGAATTCAAGGTATAACACCAAACATGAACAAGCTTGTGTTGGTGGGAGGGCAATAAAGTGGTCGACGATAATACAATTCATCGAGGGCAAGGATGGTATTTCTCATCATGAATTCAATTGATATCCTGGATGAGCTCAGAATGTTGATGATCACGACACCTTTGTCGTGAGAGTTCATGAAGATGTAATCGATCGGTGACGACATCAAGTCAAGTAATGATGAAGTGAAAGGTTATTGGAACCAAAGGTACGACACAAACTCGAAACCAAGCTTGTTGTTCAAGGCGAATTGATATGACGATTAGGATCGACGTAAGGTTAGTTCATCGTCGAAAATTGGTGCTCCGAGAATAAGGACCAGGTAGCACAGTTAGAATTGTCACGACAATGATATAGCCAAACAGGCTAGGAATGGCGTGATCGGGTACAAACTCGTACTTATAGAAGCTTACTGGAGAGTTGTTGAACCGTAGAGCGGATTCGGTTCAGTTATCGGTGTCTTTGAGTGTTCAATAACTCAGAGCCCGCGAAAAATTGGAATCAGTGGGAAGGTAGCACTTGATGAAGAACTCATAAAAAGTTATGTAGTTCCATGATAATCTCGAGATACCAGGGGGTAATACTCGACACAAGATCAAAGTAAAGGTTGGTCTGGTGTATTGATCCATAGAAGACAATTGTTTTAACATGTCCGAGAAATGAGATCAAAGAAGAACAATCATGGTCGGAACCACGATTGCAAAAGGCCAGATCCTAGATATAAGATGAACTTATACCAAAGGAATAATTCATTTAAGAGAAGCTTTAATGATAAGATCTACATCATGTCCATGGGCATGAACACAAGTTCAAGGTCGACTCCCACTTTTCCAATGCATAACCTTTCATTCACTTCTCACGTTCGATGAAGTTGCAGTGTTGAAATTTTATCTGGTGAAGCACCAGAAGAGTATGACTCGTGAAAACTTCCGGGTTCACACGGTTTAGAGAAGGCATATGTTCAACCCATAGGGGCTTCTTAGAAACATATACCACAAGTTTCAAGAGTAAATAACACAAGCCCGAAAGCAGAGCATGGTTGGCCAAGCAGAGGATAGAACTTAACAAAGGCATTATGTATCAGGGGAAGAACTCACAAAGTGATCAAATGTGAAGGACACTGTCGGATAATAATCCAACAGTGGATATGGCGATCCACAATGGGGCTGATATGACTAACGATACCCAATTAGAGGAAGAAAGATTGCAAATGCATCGGTTTATAGAACAGCTGAATAGATCAACGCTTAATTAGCAAAGTAATTATGATTTTCAATTCAAGGGATCAGGAGCAAATGCTCTGATCAAGAATGGATAAGCTGAATAGAATTAGGGATACAATCAACGACAATTGGATTGGTCGAGAACCAATTCCAAATTAACGAATGGCAGCTCAGCCGGAAAGGTAATTTATAAGGATCAGTGATGATTGCGCGTATTCGCAAACATATTGAGCCAATAGACCCAAAATGATAATGACAAGGAATGTCAATAAGACTACGAGACTTATGGGATTAACCATAATGCGAGCAAGCAAGAATTTCAAGATCCAAAGGCTCCAGAGGATTTTCGGAAGATCGAATAGTATTTTGAAGACTTTTGTGAAACTCACGAACAACTGCGGATGAGCGGATACTCGATAAGTGCAATAATTAACCGTAGGGGTATTCAGGTGACAAAGAACAACAAGGCAGTAAGCTCAAAGGATTATCGAAACAACGACGAGATTTTCAGGTTATCTTGTAATAACAAGACCAACTGGGGATGAATGTAAGAATAACAACTGCAAGTAGTTATCCATAAGGGTTTGCGGTGGAAGGGGAATTGCAAACGCGATGAACACAAGTTCTCGGGTTAACAGCGGAGAGTATCTTCAGGGTCTTCTGGTGCAGCAGACGATCATCAGTAACAAGGGGCTCTCCGGGTGAAAGTGATAACGAGATCCTATTGTTAGATTTAGTAAACTTCATTTAACCCGAATAGAGGAGAGATCAGAGTCCCAGAGTAAAGGTCGAGGAGTAAAAGATCCTACTACCACCCAATGGCGACGTGTGCCCATAAGACACACAGCCATGTTAGTAAAAGTTTTGCAATGTCTAGACTCGACTTCGGCCAAGGAGTTGGAAAGGGGATTCCTACAGGCAGTCGGCTCTGATACCAACTTGTGACGCCCCCGGTTTAATCGTACACTAATCATGCACGCAAATGTGTACGATCAAGATCAGGGACTCACGGGAAGATATCACAACACAACTCTACAAATAAAATAAGTCATACAAGCATCATAATACAAGCCAGGGGCCTCGAGGGCTCGAATACAAGTGCTCGATCATAGACGAGTCAGCGGAAGCAACAATATCTGAGTACAGACATAAGTTAAACAAGTTTGCCTTAAGAAGGCTTAGCACAAACTGGGATACAGATCGAAAGAGGCGCAGGCCTCCTGCCTGAGATCCTCCTAACTACTCCTGGACATCGTCAGCGGGCTGCACGTAGTAGTAGGCGCCTCCGGTGTAGTAGGGGTCGTCGTCGACGGTGGCGTCTGGCTCCTGGACTCCAGCATCTGGTTGCGACAACCAGAAAGAAAGGAAAGGGGGAAAAAAAGGGGGGAGAAAGCAACCGTGAGTACTCATCCAAAGTACTCGCAAGCAAGGAACTACACTACATATGCATGGATATATGTGTAAGGAGGCCATATCAGTGGACTGAACCGCAGAATGCCAGAATAAGAGGGGGATAGCTAGTCCTATCGAAGACTACGCTTCTGGCAGCCTCCGTCTTGCATCAAGTAGAAGAGAGTAGATCGAAGTCCTCCAAGTAGCATCTCCAAGTAGCAACTCCAAGTAGCATCTCCAAGTAGCAACTCCAAGTAGCATCTCCAAGTAGCATCGCATAGCATAACCCTACCCGGCGATCCTCCTCTCGTCGCCCTGTAGAAAAGCGATCACCGGGTTGTCTGTGGAACTTGGAAGGGTGTGTTTTATTAAGTATCCGGTTCTAGTTGTCATAAGGTCAAGGTACAACTCCAAGTCGTCCTGTTACCGAAGATCATGGCTATTCGAATAGATTAACTTCCCTGCAGGGGTGCACCACATAGCCCAACACGCTCGATCCCATTTGGCCGGACACACTTTCCTGGGTCATGCCCGGCCTCGGAAGATCAACACGTCGCAGCCCCCCCCTAGGCTCAACGGAGAGGCCAGCACGCCGGTCTAAACCTAAGCGCGCAGGGGTCTGGGCCCATCGCCCTGAGCACACCTGCACGTTGCGTACGCGGCCGGTGAGCAGACCTAGCAACCTCCATTACAAAGGAAGTTGCGTTAACGCAGTCCAACCCGGCGCGCGCCGCTCAGTCGCTGACGTCACGAAGTGCTTCGGCTGATACCACGACGTCGGGATACCCATAACTACTCCCGCGTAGATGGTTAGTGCGTATAGGCCAGTAGCCAGACTCAGATCAAATACCAAGATCTCGTTAAGCGTGTTAAGACTCCGCGAATGCCGAACAAGGCCAGGCCCACCTGTCTCCTAGGTGGTCTCAACCTGCCCTGTCGCTCCGCCACAAAGTAACAGTCGGGGGCCGTCGGGAACCCAGGCCCACCACTACCTGGATGGAGCCACCTGCCCCTTCAGCCCCCTTATCCGAATCACTTGCGGGTACTCAACGAGCTGACCCGACTTTAGTCACCATCTGTATAATATGTATGTATGTATAGTATATACCCGTGATCACCTCCCGAGTGATCACGGCCCAATAGTATAGCAAGGCAGACTGACAAGAATGTAGGGCCAATGATGATAAACTAGCATCCTATACTAAGCATTTAGGATTGCAGGTAAGGTATCAACAGATGTAGCAACAATGTCAGGCTATGCATCAGAATAGGATCAACGGAAAGCAGTAACAGGCTACACTACTCTAATGCAAGCAGTATAGAAGAGAATAGGCGATATCTGGTGATCAAGGGGGGGGGGCTTGCCTGGTTGCTCTGGCAAGAGAGAGGGGTCGTCAACTCCGTAGTCGAACTGGTCAGCAGCAGCGTCGGTCTCGTAGTCTACCGGAGAGAAGAGGGGGAAGAAATAATGAATACAGAGCAAACAAAGCATCACAAAATATAACAAGGCAATACGCGGTGTTCGGTGTGCCCTAACGCGGTAGTAGGTGATACCGGTGAAGGGGGGAAAACATCCGGGAAAGTATTCCCGGTGTTTCGTGTTTTCTGACAGATGAACCGGAGGGGGAAAGTTGCGGGTTTGATATGTTAGGGGTGTGTGGTGGACGAACGGGCTACGTATCCGGGTTCGTCTCGTCGTTCTGAGCAACTTTCATGTTGAAAATAATTTAATCCGAGTTACGGATTAAAAGATATGATTTTCTAAAGATTTTATTAATTTCTAGAATTTAGTTAATTATTTAATTTAGTTCAAAATTGGGTTTTATGACATCAGCATGATGTCATGCTGATGTCATCAGTCAACAGAGTTGACTGGTCAACCTGACCAGTGGGTCCCACTGGTCAGTGACACATTTTAATTAGACATATTAATTAACCTAATTAGTATTAATTAGGGGGTGGGCCCCACTGTCATTGACTGATTAACTAAAACAGATTAACTAGTTTAATTGGTAATTAGGTTAATCTAATCAGAATTAGTTAAGTTAATTAATTTAATTAATTAATTAACTGATTAATTAATATTTTTATTATTTTCTTTTAATCTTTCTTTTTGAAACGTTCTGGGGCTGGGCCCCGTTTAGCAGTGGCCCAGAGGGGCGATGCGGTTTACAGGCGCTAGCGGGCGCCGGGTCTCGGGCGTCGCCCGAGCGGGAGGGGAAGCGAGGCAAGGCCAGTGGCAAACGCCGGCGAGGAGCGTGGCGCAGGGAGCGGCCGGACAGGGAGGGGTAAGGCGAAGGCCATGGCAGAGCTGGGCGGTCGTGGCGAGGCACCGGCCGTGGCCGCGAGCGGTGAAGGCGCGGGTCGCGGCAGAGGCAAGGCCACGGCGGGGCCGGGAAGCAGCGGGCGGGCGCTGGCTGCACGGGGTGTGGGCGAGGCACAGTCGTGACCCTGGGCCAGCATGCGGTAGGAGCCGCGGTTCGGGGCAAGTGGCGTG
Source organism: Triticum aestivum (assembly GCF_018294505.1). Lineage (NCBI taxonomy): Eukaryota > Viridiplantae > Streptophyta > Magnoliopsida > Poales > Poaceae > Triticum > Triticum aestivum. Next base: position 328,435,984 of record NC_057813.1, read on the forward strand.
GGCGGAGCACGGCCACAGTGGCCTTAGGCGCAGGAAGGTGGTGTGGAGCGGCGAGCACGACGAGCGTGGCACAGCCGGGTGGCCGCGGACGCGCAGTGACGGGCGTGGCGAGAAAGGGCGATGGTGGTGGACGGGCGTGGTGCGAGGAACGAGATAGAGATGGGGGAAAGTGGGGATCGAGGGCGCGCTCACCGGGCCCTGTAGGCGTGCAACAGCGTGCTCGGGGAGGGCTCGACGGTGGCATGCGCCGGCGATGCGGACGGCGTCCTCGGGCGCGAGTAGATCCGTCGAGGGAGAGGGAGAGGGGAGCGTGAGATGGTGGAGCCGTCAAGGGCGACGTCAGAGCCGG